>NW_014575563.1:47593-209079 GCF_000708205.1 Mixia osmundae IAM 14324 | reverse complement strand
TCGCAAGGCATTGGCGCTGCGTACGTGCTCCTTGTGACTTGTCTGGAATTATGACTGATCAGTGGCAAACAGTGGCGACATTGGCGGCGCTGCCATCCAAAACTCATACCAGACTGCCACGACGAGCTCCAGCCAAGGCTCGAGCGCAGCGGGCGATCTCCATGGATCCGGTCTCGAGAACTCGGCAGGACAGATGTCCGGCGCGGCGGGCGAGAACCTCGAGGGCGCCGCTGGCGTTGGCGCGAACGGTGCTGGCTCACTCGGAGCATCAGGTGCAGCAGGCCAAACGGCAGACGGTGCCGCGGGCGTTGCTGGCACTGCGGCTGGCGGCGCTGGCGCAGCAGGTGGTGCTGGAACTTCCGGCGCAGGCCTCGCAGGCTCTGCCTCTGGCCAGACTGGCGCAGGTGCTGGCGCGACCAACACCGGCGCAGGCGGCGCTGCCATCTAGGCTTGTCTACTAGCTCTTTATTATGCATCTGGCTTCACCACTTCCACTCTCTGCTGTGCCTTCGCTCGTGCTAGTATGCGATCTCTGTCGCTGAATGAAGCCATCTCGCCCTGGCACAGTCCAGACTGACTCGCCGTTGCCTCATTGACTTGCTCATACCGAGGTGAGATCCAAGGCGAAAGACTGCAAGGCGACGCGACGGTTTGCTGCAACCGGCTTTGCGAGCCCGAGCGCTCTGACCCGGCTGACCTGAGAAGAAAGCATCGAGATGGCACCACGAGTCATCATGGACGACGAGTCCGACGAGTACGAGGACGAAAGCCCATCAGCAAGAGGCATGACGACATTGCCAGCGCGCGCAGCAGCTCGCAAGTCGGCTGCGGCTTTCAAGGCGGTCGCTCAGGCCGAGGACGAGGAGGAAGAAGAAGAGGAAGAAGAGGACGAGGAAGTAGAGGACGAGGATGAAGAGGAGGATGAAGAAGAAGAAGGTGAGCAGGAAGAGGAAGAGAGCGAGGAGGAGCTCGAAGAGGAAGATGATGGCAGCGCACCTACTCGGGCGTCTACACCACGCACTATCAATCAAGCAGCAGTCACGCCCTCCTTGTCCTCTGTGGTCTCAAGCCCTCACACCGGCTCGGCCATCAAGCTGAAAGTCAAGATGAGCGCCAGCGGAAGCTCCTCGCCGACCGTCGAGCGCTTCACGCCGCATTCTCCTGCCACCAAGCCTCGTTTGCCCGTTGTATCTGCCTTGGCAACAGGAAGCAAACGCAAGGCGTCATCCTACTCAAAAACCACGAAAGTAGCTAGCAAACGTCGCAAGTCACAATTAGGCGGATACGACGATGAGGATGAAGATTTGGGTCTGGACGATGAAGAGGAGGACGGGGGTGCCAATTCCGACTTCTCGGAGGACAGTGCGATGACAAACTCGCGTATGACTGCACGACAACGGGCTAAAGAGCTTGGCGATGAAGGCGAGACTCTGCTGGAGCTACCGACAAGTGAGACTCCATCAGCTGGGTCAGCTCGAGTTGTTGACGTGGTCCGCAGAGAAACCGCCGAAAGCCAAGAAGCAATTCACTGAGCAAGAAATGCAGCTTAGAAAGTCAGAGAACGCACGCAAGCGGAAGAATTTATCGGATCGTAAGCTAGAAGAAGAGGTCAGTCGGGATAGCCTGAACGAGAAGCCTGAGCTGATCACATGCAGCGTCGACAGAAAACAGAGACGATCAACAGGCTGCTGAAGAAGCAGGCGGGGAAGAGCCGCGGCGTCCCTCGTGCGACGGGCGCATCTACACCCGAACCAAAGGAACCGACACCACTTCCGGTCGCTGTGCCTGTGCTGCGACGCTACGTCTCGTCGATTCGCTCAGGAGAATATTTGGCAACCTACTCTCTGCCCATCAGTCAGATCAGCTGATGGCCGAATTGCGACATTGCCTCAATGTGAAGCTGTATGTATGTATCAACAACAAATGCATCGTGCAGCAACTACTTGCCACGATCCCACTCTCGTACTGCTCGAGCAGGCTGCGGACCTTCTTCGGAGTCCGAGTCTGAGGACAGGTATGGTGATCGCGTTGGAGTACGCTCTTGAGTGTGCCTCGGCTTGTCGTCACGTCTGTATGGCGCACCGTTCATGATCGAACGCCGCGGAGCGCTCCTAAGAGGCTCGAGCTGTGCAGGAGATAGTTCTCTATCGCTGTCTAGGTAGCGCTCGTCGTCAGATTCTCTGCGCGCTCTCTTCCGTTTGTAGATGCTGCTAGCTCTGCCGGGAGAGTCGCGCGTCTGTCGGTTCAGCTTAGTTGCAGCTGGTTCATATTCTTCGGAATTATCGCGTCGCCGCCGTTGGCGTCGCTCTGGCTTCTCCTCATTGCCGGCCACAGGGCTCTCGCGACCGCCTTTCGAGGTCTTGTAATCGTCGTGAAAGGACGAGTGACGGTGTGATCGTCTAGCTACGGCCTCGTCAGGTGACTCTTGGCGAGGCCCGCGTCGCCGAGAGGCAGTCGTCGCTTGTCGCGGTTGCGCCTGCCCGGCTATAGGCCGAATGCTGTACCCATCATCGTACCGGCTGAGATCACGAGGTTTACGAGCACGCTCGTCTGATCTGGAGGATCTGCTAGCAGACGCGTGAGGCTGTCTGTCGCGTGCCTGCGATGGGGGCGCTCTCTGAGCGGCTCGATCGACGGCAGCCAAGAGTGATCTATTGTGGAAGTTGACGCTGGAGACAGTGTTCTCCAGGAAGCGCTGATTGACTCTGGCGCCTGGCTTTGGTCTGGCGTACCGCTGTAAGCTACCCAAAGAGGAATGCAAGGCGCGGTCTGACCTCGTAGCAGGCTCGTGGGATAGAAAGACACCGACACCTTCGCTAGAATTGTACCGTTCTTCGATCAGACGAGACTCTCTGAGGATCTTGTCTGCCACGAGGACATCGAGCTCCTGCTCTGACAGTCCATCTGCCTTGGCGCCGATCTGAGCTCGCAAGAGATCCTGAAGGGATGAAGTGAGCGGTCCCGGAGCACGAATCTCTGGTTGAGGAGCGTCGACATGCGCCGTGCTGCTCTTTGACTTGCCCATGTCGTCATGAGGCTAGAGAGCGGTACTCGATGATGCGGTGATGCGGTGATGCGTCGACGAGCGTGACGCGCGGTTTGGCGCACTGCTTGGACGACCGACCGACCACCGCTGGTTTGGCCGTATGCTCGGCACAGACGGCCCCCTCTCGCTTGCTATCGAGCGGACCTGGATAGTTTGGGGCAGAGCCACATCATGACGGCGTACAGACGCAACAGGGATCGCAGATAGCTCAGAGCACGATGAGCAATTCACCGCCCGCGCTTGCTGGTGGAACGGCTAGTTCTGTGCCTACCGCCCACCGATCGAAGCGCGATAGCTTCCGCTCGCTCGGCCAGAGAGCGTCGCCTCGAGCCGGTAGTTTCTATGATGCTGCCTTGACGCCTCAGCTCAATTTGCCAGCGAGTATTAATGGCACGGACGGCAGGCCAGCCGAACGACTGCTCACGGAGTCCCCGGAAGAGGAGCACAAGCCGCTCGGATCAGAAAGCTCGCCAGCCGGACCTGAGGAGCTCGAGGTCGACCAACTCACGCCCGCTTCTGCCCGTCGCGTCTACGCGAGCCCAGATCGAGTACATCAGTCGCAGCATCGTGGCACGCAGTCACCTTCGCCACCTCCGCTCACACCGGTCTCAGTGGCAGGCTCCTTTGGATCCTACGGCAGGCAATCGACGCGCTCCTTTCTTGTCGATCGAGCCTCTGGCGAGGCATCTAGCGACAGTGACCTGTCTAGTACGGATTCTGATTCTCAGGACGAGGCACAGACGCTCGTCAGACCCGCCTCACTGCGTGGAGATGTCATGACGAGAAGCTACAGTCAGGCCATCTCCCCGCCCTCTGCGAACCTGCCGCGGCGACCTTACGCAAATACTATCTCCATACCGCCCGCCCATGCCAACACGATCCCGCTGCCTCCATTGCATGCGCACAGTGCCAATCACGAGCACATACCAAGACAGGCACCTGACCCTCGGCTGTACGAGCTCGCGCAAGAGGAGGGCACGAGCCTGACGAGCCCATCGGAGTCGCGGCGGCCGTCAAATGCGACTGTCATGGCAAGCGGCAGACGGCGGCAAGGCTCTTGGGATTCTGCAAAGGCCGGTCGCACACCTACCCTCAGCCCAACATGGTCTCGTGCTGCCTCTCGCGCGCCCTCTGCTACCTACTTACACGATGGTCCCCATCCTCACGGAGCGCCCGGTCATATAAGAACGGATTCTAAAAATCGAAGGTCGATATCGAAACCTATTCTGACCGCTCCGTTAGATAAGGAAGCGTTCCTGTTTTCACGCTCGTCTGGGCTAGCTAGCGATCAACACTCATCCTCATCGGCAGGCGCATCCTCCGCCCACGTTGGGCTTGCAAGAGATTCGCCTGTCATCATCAAGCCAAGCTCGAGATGGCGAAAGCGCGCCAACTCTCACCTTTCGCAGCTACAGGGTCAGGAACGGATGCGCAAACCTTCAGACGTAGACGACGGAAGACCAGAGAATGACTTGCTGTCGCCCTTTGGTCTTGGTCAAGTCGATGCTCTTGCTCAGTACGCCAAGCAGGCATCTTCGCAACGTGATGATCCCTCTGCCCAAAAGTCCCTGCGAGAGCTTATTAATCAGGTCGATCTCAAAGGCGCCATGCAGTTAGTTTCTGCGCAATTGACGGTACAGGCTGCGGCTGAGCAAGACCGAGGCAAAAGTCCGGCGGTCAAGAGCCTGAGGGGCAGTGTCAATTCTTATGCTTCTCCGAGTCCGCCCGCATCTATGTTCTCGCCAGCGCATTCGTCAGTAGATGCTGGTCAGGCAGGCTCAGAGCTAGCACACTCTGCTACACGTCTGCTAGGCAGCGCGCGCAATCGTACGCATTCGCCTGATGGACGATCACTCGATGGCGTCAAGCAGACAAAGTCATCGCCCAAGAAAGGCCTGTTAGGGTCGCTGATCGCCAAAGCTAAGCCCGACAGTGCCTCTATGCTGTCACGCAAGAAGTCAAGCGGGGATGTGTGGGCGGATCGAGCCAGCACAGAACGTCGGCGATCATCAACCTTTGGTGCTCTGTCATACCCTGACAGGGCAATGCTTAGCCAACCGGAGCGTGATATGGAAGGTGAGCCTTTCGCTCTCCGCTGCTTCGTTCCTTTGACCCTTGCAATTCAATAGAGGCCATCTCTCGCGTCCATCTCGAGCTATCAAGTGGTACGGTAGCACGCGCGAGCGACTGTGCTGCATATCTCGAGCTCCGCTTCACACAGATCTTTGAGCCGCTGGATGCCGACGAGGCCGTGCCGAGTCTGCCCGCTGTATCTCGCTGGCGCACACGCCTAGCAGAGATCGAGGCTGTCTACACCGCAGCAGGCAAGTCGATGGCCTCAGTGCTCGTCAAGGAGAGCCGTCTTGGGGCAGATCATCCGCAAACACGACAGATGATTGCGGCTTCAAAGTCGTCCAACGAACCGAATGCCGACGCAAATGTAAGACGTGCCGTCAGCACTGTACTGGGACCCACCCCGCCTCGCAAGGTGCGGCATCGGCTCCTGCGTCCCGGGCCGTGGGAGGTCTATCCCGACGACATTGCGAGCTATCGTGCTTCCGCCGGTATACTGCCAGACGCGCTTGCGCCCGAGCCCGTGGTTTCGCAGGAGCGCTCTGTGTCGCCTGGTAGCTCCATGAAGTCTCCAATCAATGGCAGCGTCAACAGCAGACCGTCCTCTTTACGCAACGGTCATAGTCATCACGGCCGAACTAGGACGACGACTGGCCAAAATCTGAGTAGCATCATTACCAGTGAACTCCTCTCCAAGGATAGAGGACCCCATTCGCCAGTGAGATCTCCAATGCGCTCGCCATTGTCGTCACGTCCGAGCTCGATCAGACAGAAGCAGAGCTACCGGCGCTCGATGCTGGGTCATCCGCAAGATCTTGAGGTTCTCTCGGCCGCGGCCAGCCCCGAGGTCAGCGATGTCGAGCCCGGGCGCAAAGAACGAGCTCGCGTGCTCGGCTCGGACAGCGAAGGCGGTTATCCCGACTTTCTTCGCAGCCGCTTTGGGCGGAATAGAGTACATGATACGTTGCAGAGCGGAGACGAGACGGGCTCGTCTTCGAAGCGAAAACATCGTCGACCGCGACAGTCGATGTGGCAGCTGACATTCGGTCGCGACTCTCGCGCTGCTGTCGAGATGCCTGTCGTGACAAAGCAGGACGTACGTCATTACCGATCAGCTTCTGCCTGGCCACAATATGGCAAGACGATCAAACCCACGCAAGCTTCGCATGACTATTCGCCCGAAGAGGTCACACATAGGCGCAGGTCAGGACAAGTAGGCCCTGACAATCTGCATGGCTGACGTGCAAAGCAGTCTCCTGGACTCAGTGGAATCCGCATTGCAAATCGCAGCTGGACTCGTACCGCGCTTGCCCACAGCAATGCAGGAATACCTCGACGCAATGAAGCAGCTCGACCGAGAGACGCGAAGCACAGCCGCGCAGGATGCCGTGGTGGAATACGATCTTCCCTCGCTGCCAGCCGACGTCATCGACTTGCTTCCGAGGCCAAGAGGCGCGCCGGACGAACGCGACCGTGCTTCGCCTGCCGTTCAGTTGGCCTCCAAAGCGGAAGCACATGCGCCGATAGATGCTATCGCTGCACTGCGAACAGCGTTGGGCGATGTCTTTGCAACTGTGGACCACGCTCACGAAGAGATCGAGGACATTCGCGGCTTCCAAGAGTTGATACGGCAAGACATTCAGCAGACTGTCGACGAGTGCGATACTATCCAGAGCACGATCAACAATGCTGACGAGCAACATGTATGCTACGTAGAATTGTACTACGTCCGTATGAGCTGATGGCGTGTTTACAGCTCACTGTGCTCGAAGATCAACTCAATCGGTTGCGCCACGAAGTCGCCAGCACGTCCAACATCACCGAAGTGCTTTCCGACGTGCTCTCGTTGGCGGTCATCTTGCTATCTTGGCTCGTCTGGCTCGTGTACGAGCTCGTCCACCTGCTCTTGCTGCCGTTCCGCATTGTACAAAGCATTGCCAGAGTGGCATCACCATCACCATCCTCGTCATCATCACCAGAGCCTCAAGAGCGCATCAAATCATCCTGATACCATCAAGCAATGCGTGCATCGTTGTTGATAGATTAATGCATTTGTCGGAACAACTCGGACTCTGTCTTCGCGATTGCTCACGACAAAGCTCGAGCGCATCGAGCGACCAAAATCGCCAAAATCGGGATTCAATCAATCTACTTCGTCGCTTTCGTCGCGACGAGACAGAGCAAGTCTTGCCTCGCCTTGCGCCGTCTGCCGACTCGCAATGAATGATGAGCCGACGTTGGTCGTCGACAATGGAGCGCACTCGATCAAGACTTGCTGGGCAAGCTCGAGCGACGAGCCGAGGCAAGCACAAATGCAGATAGACCGTCTCGAGATTCGGCTGAAAGAGCAGCAGCATTGTGCCTAATGGCATTTTCCAATCCAAAGCCGACAAGCGGACATATGTGGGAGCAGACATCTCCCAGCTCAAGGACGCTTCCGGTCTAGTCTATCATTTGCCGTTTGAACGAGTCAGCAGCGATCATGAAATGCAATATTTCACCAAGCTCAGGCGTACAGACAGGGCATCCTGACTGATTGGAACATCGAAAAGACCGTGTGGGATCACACGTTCAATTACCAAGAGCCAAAGGCACGTTGCGCGCCTTGAACACGCTTGGCAGCGGTCTCACTAAACCTTCCACAGATTGATCCTGCTGACATTCGGCTCCTATTGACCGAACCTGCACTCAACCTGCCTGTCGTCACAGAGAGCATCGATCAGATGGTCTTCGAGGAATATGACTTTGCCTCTGCATGCGTGATGCCAGGCGAGTCAGGTTCTACAAGCCTCGTCGTGAATCACTGACGTGACGCGCGTTAGCTGCCGCTCTTGCGCCCTTTTTACCCCTGGATGACATCCAGCAGCGCACTCCAGAATGCACATTGGTGGTCGATGTCGGCTTCAGCTTCAGTCAGATCATACCGATATGTCGCGGTCAGGTGCAGGAGGCTGCCGTGCGGAGACTTGATATTGGCGGCAAAATGTTGACGAACTACCTCAAGGAAACTGCCTCCTTCAGGCATTGGTATATGATGGATCAGACTGCCGTCGTCAATGCCGTCAAGGAAGCTTGCTGCTACGTCGCGCCTACCTCTGGGGCTTTCTCGTCAGATCTCGAGCGAGTCAAGTCGAGCCGCAACGACATCGTGCAAGAGTACATCTTGCCAGACTTCACGAGCAAATCTGCCGAGCATCCTCTGGGCCATCTTCGCACTACAGACATGCCTATCGCGGACGAACAAATCTTGCCAATGGGTAACGAGCGCTTCACTACGCCAGAGATTCTTTTTCATCCCAGCATCATCGGTGTGTTGCTACAGACTCGCTGCTGAACTAGTCTGACGAACTACTTTCAGGTATGGACCAAATGGGACTGCCAGAAATCGTCGCAGATGCGATCGAGGCATTGCCGGAGATGCTCCGCGGACTATACTGGGGCAATGTTATCTGCATCGGAGGCTCAGCTTGCCTGCCAGGCTTTGTGGGCCGTCTGTACGTCAAATTCTACATACAGAGGAGAGCGCTGAAGCTTCGGTCCAGGCAAGTAGAGCTGCGCGAGCTAGCAACGGAAGACTACACGGTCCGCGTCCGTGCATCGTCGACGTAAGTCTACCGATTCGCTCAGCGTCAATAGCTCATCATGTGTTGCAATGACAGCCCTATCACACACGCAGCAAAAGCCGCACGGCACATCTTGCAGCACCCCGAGCTAGACTATGACGGCGTGCTCTCGCTCGAGGCCAGCTTCGTTACGAGGGAAGAGTACCAAGAGTATGGCAGCGAACTCTGTCGGAGAAGGTTCCGTCGGGACGCCAACACAGCCGATCTGAAAAAGACGGCAGGAGGGGTCAAGCCCATCAATCGCCGGCGGAGCAGCGGCAAGCACAGTCGCAGCGCTTCCAACTCGGGCTTGGCACAGGATGACGAGGATGAGAGCGGGCCAGAGAATGATGACTGGCGCCGACAAGCTGTTGCGACGATCATGTCGGGCGCGGCTAAGCCTGGCAAGCCCAAGACAAAAGCGCGCAATCGCAAAGGCTGGTAGTGTAAAGGCTCATCTCAGTCTACAGATTGGCAGACGATAAGAGCTGGCAACGTCCCAATAGCGGCGAGTGATGCCCTTCCATGTCACTTCGCCTGCATCCTCGACTGCTACCTCTGTCCATTCGGTCGACAGTCCAATATCCCGAAGCTCAAGCTCGCTGACGGCAGTGTAGACGTCGTAAAGCAGTCGACTCGTCGCTCCTAGACCATGGAACCACGAGAAGAGCGAGTCCTGGTCTCGCAGGATATTTGGCAGCTGGTCGAAGAATTGACGCAGATCGCGATAGTGCTCGCTGAACGTGTCAAAGTAAACTGCGTCGAATGCAAGTCCCTCTGGGAACTGGCTTGCCAGCTCGCCTTGCTCATATGCCAACAGGAAAGCCTGCCACGTGCCATGGTAAATGAGGACGCCAGGCTTATCGTGCCAGCCTAGCGACCGCATGTAGCCTAACACGTCTGGATGCGCTTCGATGATGACGTGCTTCGTCGGCTTGCTTTCTTGCAGAAACGTATCAACCTGCTGGTCGCATAAGCATATGTTGATGCGAGCAGTAGATCATGAGATCGCACGATGCCAAGGCCGAACCCGACGTTGAGCACGGCGAAGGGCTCGCCCTGCTTGCGCGACGAGCAGAGCAAACGAGCCGTTTCTGCCATGATGCCTTCCTCCCACCGCATCATGACTCCATTGCCTTCTGCATCCATGCATCGCTCGTTGCCCGGTTCGCCGGCAAATGTCAAGGGCGTCTTGAGGAACGTTTGCAGGTCCGATGCGCTAGATTTGTCTTGGTCTGTCTCGACTGCCTCGAAACCATTGAGAGCAGCTTGCAAGAGCTCGGCTCGCGTCGCTTCTTGCAGTATGAGATTGTAAGCTTCCATGTAGTTGAGCGAAAAGGCAATGTCCCCTGCGGTCCTGCCGGTCGAGTCGAGCAGATAGAGAACTGCTCCGTTTTGGAGAAAGTATTGCACAAGAGGGGCGAACCCCGTCTCTGCGGCATAGTGAAGTGCTGTCCAGCCTAGTGTGCGAGGATAGGGCGCATAGGGACAAGCTCCTGCACGGACGAGAGCACGAATGTCGTCGAGTATCGACTCGACGAACTCGTCTTGTGTGGCTGAAGTGCTGCTGCCGCGTTCAAGCCTTGCGAGCTCGAGCGCGGTCGGTTCGAGCAGCTGAATCCGCTCGACGAGCTGAGCGAGAAGCGCTTCATCGTGCTCATCGTTCATCGGCAGGCGACTGACAATGCCCGCCCGCAGACGTGGCACTCAACTCAGCCGCGAGAACGAGAAAGCGTGTCGGCGTCACGTCGGTCGTGCCCTGTCATCTTGAGGCTTATGCTATGGCAGCTCGTGGCATCGTCCTTGCTGGCGAGCATTCTTCTGCTCGTCAGATTTGTCACCGTCCTTCTCAGCATCCACGACAGCCAGCAGCGAAAGAGGACCGCCACGACGCTCACCGATGACGTCGTGCTCGGCATCTTCCTTGGCTCGGGTCTGTTGCTTCCTCAGATCCGGCGGACACATGCTCAAGACTCACTGTGAGCTAGGTGGCCATACAGCAGAGATGTTCAGACTCATCTCGACGCTTGACACGGCCCGCTTCCCTCGACGTCGATATGTCATTTCCTCAGGAGACACGATCAGCCCGATCAAGGTACGACAATACGAGCAAAATGTAGCGCCATCTGTGAAGCCACAAGTCGTGGGTAGCATTCCGGAAGCGCGGTATGCTGCTGAGACGCTGCACAGTATGATATAAGCCTTGTGCCTCGCGCGCGTAGAGTACACCAATCCTTTCTGACGGCGCCCCTGTCGACCTATCGTTGCTTCCAAGCTTGCGTCAAGCTGCTCTGGTCGACTTCACCATACGATAACTCGACGCGACGGCCATTCGCGGACCTCATGCTCATGAATGGACCTGGCAGCTGCTTACCATTCTGCCTCGTTGCATTCTTGGCCAAGGTACATTGAGATTCGATGGGAGTCTCCGTCAGCTTATGTAGTACAGGCACTCGGACGACCCTCTCCTCGCCTGATCTACATCGAATCATTCGCGCGCGTAAAGACTTTCTCACTTACTGCCAAGCTCATCCGACCCTTTGTGCATCGTTTTATCGTGCAATGGCCAGATCTCGTCCCGACATCGCAAAGCGGCATCATATCACGCTTCGTCGCCACGCCAGAATACACAGGATGGTTGCTCTGACTTTGCCGCGCCAAGCCCTTTCTGCTTGCCATCTGGCCTGAGCAATTGCTCGTCGCACAGCCTGCACACCCAGCCAGTCGCTGGCCGCGCGCATTGCCTGTGTACTGTTTCCGGTCAGCCGCTGCACTCCGGTACAGCACATGTTCAGCCGGATGCTGACGGCATGGCTCATGACATCGTCCGTGATCAGACCATAGAAGTAGGGTCGCAGGAGGGGAGATGATTGCAAGTTGCTCTTCCGGCCTTTGAACGCAGTGCAATGAGCTCGCGTCGGTCAACAGCTTGCAGTTTCCGCTCTGAGCTCTTGAGTGGCTAACCTGACGGCGCCCAAGGCCAAGTCGTATCGCATTGTGTCGTACAGTCGTACGTGACTGCGACCGCAGATTAGCGATACTTTAGACGAGAGAGTCCACTGACACTCTTCTGGCCACATGGCCGCACACTGTGCTCCCCTGGAAGGGTAGCAGACCACTATGCCCTTGCAAGTCTCGTTGACCGGATCCTTGCGAGGCCATTGGATGAGGCTGGTGTGCTGTGCAAGTGGATCGCAGCAGTCTCTGAATAGACGACCTATTTGGCTCGTCGTCAACGCATTACGATGATGACTTTTTTCAGCTCACCCATCTCATCATCAGGCAAAGGCTTAAGCCATGGCTCCATGGGCGTCTGTATGACGACTGTGCGCGCGATGACATTGTCGGTACTGTGATCCTTATTACCTATCGCCCACACTTTTGCGTTTCTGGCAACGGGCGATCTCGGAACCCAGTCGGCCCGCCAGTACTCTCTGGTCGTGCTGCGAAGGTGTCAGTGGCCGCACGAGAGATTGAGGGGTTGCACAAACACCGATATGCCTATCTGAAGTCTGACTTTGGAAGTACCGGATGTCTTGAAGACGAAGTATGGCTGGCCCGGAACGAGAGTGCAAGAAGCGATTGCCATCACTGTCGCGGTATAGGTGCATGATCTCGATTCCGAGAGGCAGATCTGAACCAGGCCAAGCAAGGACAAAAAAGGCCACAGCAAAGATCTCATCGAGGCTGCCGACGCATGCCAAACTCCTTGCGATGGTGGTGGCTTATCGCGACGGAGGCTTTGCATTGTTTCCATAGAGATGCGCGCGATCTTTCGATCACCATTTTGTTGTATAGCATAGCGCTGTGAGGCGATATACGTCTGCGAAGATGAGCGCGAGGTAGTAATTAGCTGAGCGTATCGCTCACGGAGGCCTCGCCAATGCTCCCGGCAGAGGGAATGGTGAATGTCGCAGTGACAGAGCATTTCGCAGCCTTGCTCGATAGGCTCAGCTCTAGGCCAATGTATCTTTACAAAATGTGTACTCTCGCAGATGCAGCATGTCGACACAGCAAGATCTAATCGATATACGTCAGCACATGCGCGGACTGTATGTACGGCTTGACGACCGATGGGGTTGTTTAAGTCAAATTGACCTTCAATGTCCGCTCTGATCTCGACGGCGATCACGCGACTCATCGCCGTTGCGGTGTCAATGGCTAGCTCCTTGATCGAATGGGCGTTGACCTTATCGGAGCTTTGTCCTAACCGATCGAAAGACCAGCCGGCTAGCGTGACACCAGGACCAATTTTGAGAACGACACGATGTTCTCCTCCAGATGTATATGAGAATTGCTTGCCCAATATGTTGCCGAAGCCATCCCCTTTGATGGCTGTGCGATATTGAGATGTCTGACGAGGTGCGCACGCGCAGGTCGAGAGCAAGAGGGCAGACAAACTCAAGTCGAGCAGCGTCACACGCATGGCTGAGCTGGAGGAAAGGTGAGCGAAGACTAGGAATGGTCAAGAGTGAGTCGCCAAACAGCCGGCGGACGCGCATTGGCAAGTCGATCGCAATAGCCGACGCCACCCGCGCTTACTGCTGAAATCCGAGCCGAGTCACTCTCGCAGAGGACACGCACGACACCCACATCCACACAGCATGGCACCCTCATTCGAAGCAAAAGAGGACAAGATCTTCGCAGACGAAGTCGCTGCCGTCAAGGCATGGTGGCAGACACCGAGATACAAGGGCCTCCTGCGACCCTACACGGCCGAGCAAGTGGTCAGCAAGCGAGGCACGATCAAGCTCAGCTACCCGTCAAATGATCAAGGCAAGAAGCTCTTCGCCTTGTTGTCCGAGCACGTCAAGAACAAGACGCCCTCGCACACCTATGGCGCGTAAGCCGGACTTGCCGCCTTTGTACGAAAGCCGTACTGACCGAACTCCCCTGCTTCAGACTTGATCCAGTGCAAGTCACCCAGATGGCCAAGTACCTAGAGGTGAGCATTCACTGAGCTGTACGAGTCTTCGACTGACACGGCATTCCGTAGACGGTCTACGTCTCTGGTTGGCAGTCATCCTCAACAGCCTCATCCACCAATGAACCCGGACCTGATCTTGCTGGTACGCACTAGGCAAAGCTTTCAGAGGCAGAGCTGACATCACTGCAGATTATCCATACAACACTGTCCCCAACAAGGTCGAGCACCTCTTCATGGCGCAGCTTTTCCACGACCGCAAGCAAAGAGAAGCGCGTTCTCGCCTGAGCGCAGCAGAGCGCGCAAGCGTGCCATTCGTCGACTACCTGAGGTAGGGTGGACTCATTTATCGTGCGCGTCAGATGCTTATCATGCTCACAGGCCAATCGTTGCCGATGCTGATACTGGTCACGGCGGTCTGACGGCGGTGATGAAGTTGACCAAGCTCTTTGTCGAAAAGGGTGCAGCAGGCATCCACATCGAGGACCAAGCAGCCGGTACCAAGAAGTGCGGTCACATGGCCGGTAAGGTGCTTGTGCCCATCCAGGAGCATATCAACCGCCTCGTTGCAATCCGTCTCCAGTACGACATCATGGGCGTCGAAAACATTGTCGTCGCACGAACAGACTCGGAGGCTGCAACGCTCATCACCACCAACGTTGACGAGCGCGATCACGCCTTCATCTTGGGAACGACCAATGCCGACATTGGCGATCTGCCAACACTCATGAGCAAGGCCGAGCAATCTGGCAAGTCTGGCGCAGAGCTGCAACAGATCGAAGACGATTGGACGCTCAAGGCGAAGCTCGTCCTGTTCAACGATGCAGTCGTCGAGGCCCTCAAGACCCAAAAGGTCAGCCAGAGCAAGATCGACAGCTTCCTCAAGGCGGCAGCCCACGTCAGCCACAAGGAAGCTCGCAAGCTTGCAAAGGACGCCGGTGCAGGCGAGCTGCATTGGGACTGGGATGCGCCCCGTACGCGCGAAGGCTATTACCGCTACCAGGGCGGCACGCAGTGCGCTGTCAACCGAGCCGTCGCCTTTGCGCCCTATGCCGACCTCATCTGGATGGAGACCAAGTCTCCCATCCTTGCTCAAGCGCAAGAGTTCGCAGCCGGTGTCAAGAAGGTCTACCCTGATCAATGGCTCGCATACAACCTGAGCCCGTCCTTCAACTGGGACGCCGCCGGCCTTTCCGCAGACAAGATGGAATCCTACGTCTGGGATCTCGGCAAGCTCGGATTCTGCTGGCAATTCATCACGCTCGGCGGTCTGCATTCGAACGCCTACATCTCCGATCTCTTCGCCAAAGAGTTCGCCAAGAACGGCATGCGCGCCTACGTCGAGACTATTCAGAGACGCGAGCGCGAGATCGGCTGCGACGTTCTCACACATCAAACATGGTCCGGTGCTTCCTATGTTGATTCACTCTTGCAGACTGCGACGGGAGGTATTAGCAGCACGGCAGCCATGGGCAAAGGTGTCACAGAGCACCAATTCAAGCACTAAGCGTCCTCTCATCAGATGCACGTCCATCAATTGCAAGCCAACGCAAGACTGGTTTCGTCCTTGGCTTTTCATAGACCGAGCAAATGCATTGTCTCATTTGGTTTGCAGTTCGTGAGCGGGCGGACTGACTGTGACGTGGCAATTCCATGGCGCGCGTCGTCGAGCCTTCGTCGAGGCGCAGCGTCAGGCTTATTCAGTGCGAGCCTTCGTTCTCATCTTCTCTCTGACGACACGGTAGCCAGCGGACCGTGTTCAGGAGCGGACGTCACGTCAGAAAGCTGACGATATGGCGCTGTACAAAAAAGACGAGGAAGCGGGCGGTACGCAACAGGGCTGAGGCCGTTGGCCAAAGAACTCACGCTCGCGCTGGATCTACAGTCGGCTTCTTCCTGCAAGATGTCACCACAGTGCTGCAAGAAGCAAGAGTCTTCAACGAGGCAAGCTCGCGCCTCTTGCGCTGCACGCTACCGTGCCTACTAACGCACGGCAACAGTCTCCCATCAGCCCGCGCAAGTGCAGGATCCTCCTCACAAAGGCAAGCAGCCGCGAGTTGCTCATCACGCCGATCTGACAAGCTCCGCAGATCATTTACCTGCTCTATGCCGGGGAGACCTTTGGCACGCAAGAAGCGACGACGTTGTTCTTTGGCGTCACGAAGCTGTTCCAGCACAAGGATGTAGGCCGAGCATCATGCAACGGGCTCGGACGCGTGCTCATCTCCTGTGTCAAATTGTAGCCCGCATTGCGCCAGATGGTCTACCTGGTCATTAAGGAGCTAAGCAAGATCGCCGACGATGTCATCATGGTCACTTCGTCTATCATGAAGGACATGCAGCCCAATTTAGAGGTCGTCTATCGACCCAATGCGATCCGAGCACTCTGCAGGGTCATAGACGTGTGTCTGACGCGCTTATTGCTGCACAACCGCGACTGACATGGACGCGATAGGGATCTATGATACAAGGCGTCGAGCGCTTCTTCAAATCTGCTATCGTCGACAAGAGTGTGCCCATCTCTTCAGCTGCCCTCGTATCATCATATCACTTGTCGCCAGTCGCGCGAGATGTCATCAAGCGCTGGGCCAACGAGGCTAACGAAGGTATCGTCGCCAAGACCTCTTCAGCCACGATGGGCGCGCCTCCTTCTGGCTATCAATCTGCTCCTTCGTCTTCCTACATCACACAATATCATGCTCTTGGTCTGCTCTATATCATCCGGCAGCAGGATCGCATGGCCGTATCCAAGCTTATCCAGCAGCTGAGCGGCGCTGGACGCGGTGGCACGAGCTCGCTACGAAGTCCACATGCCATCTGCATGCTCATTCGATTTGCTGCCAAAGTCATGGACGAGGATCCAAAGTGGGTCCTTCATAGCGTCAATTGAATCAGCCAGCTAAACCGTACATAGTCTGCATCGGCAGATGTACGAGGTACTCGAGGGTCTTCTGCGCCACAAAAGTGATATGGTCAACTACGAGGCAGCGCGGACGATCTGCGAGATGCGCAGCGTTAGCTCATCGGAGCTTGCACGGCCGATCCAGGTTCTCACTGCCTTCCTGGCTTCGACAAAATCGACGCTCAAATTTGCAGCCATTCGAACACTTTCACGACTTGCACAGGTTCACCCAGGCCCGGTATCTGCCTGCAATCTTGACATGGAAAAGCTCATCAACGACGACAACCGAAGCGTTGCGACTTATGCTATCACCACATTGCTCAAGACGGGCAACGAGGCGTCAGTCGATCGTCTAATGAAGCAGATCAGCAGCTTTATGGGCGAGATTTCTGATGAATTCAAAGTCATCGTCGTCAACGCTATCAGATCGCTTTGCCTGAAATTCCCAGCAAAGCAGTCTGTCATGCTTACCTTCCTCAGCGGCGTGTTGCGAGACGAGGGTGGCTACGATTTCAAACGAGCCGTCGTAGAAGCCATCTTCGATATGATCAAATTCATCGGCGATAGCAAGGAGGCTGCGCTTGCTCAGCTTTGCGAATTCATCGAGGATTGCGAGTTCACGAAACTGTCGGTTCGCATTCTGCACCTGCTAGGCGTCGAGGGTCCAAAAGCGCCTCAACCGACAAAGTATATCCGATACATCTACAACCGTGTCGTCCTCGAGAATGCCATTGTCCGAGCTGCTGCCGTCTCTTCGCTGGCCAAATTTGGCGTCAATGTTGCAGACACGACTGTCAAGACGAGCATCCGTGTCCTACTGCGACGGTGAGGTCTCTGCTACCTGCTTCGTTCATGGCTGATCCTTCTCGAGCAGATGCCTCGATGATGTCGATGACGAGGTTCGCGATCGAGCGGCCCTCTATCTCAAAGTCCTTGACGAAGATCTGCTTGCGGAAGCTTTCGTCCGCGATGGTGCGAGAGCCGTCTTCGTACCATAGAAGAGCTCACGGGAGGTTGCGTGCAGAGTCTACTTTCTCGATAGCAGCGCTCGAAGATCAGCTTGCAACTTATATCAGCCAGCCAGCAGGTCTAGACAGTCCTTTTGACGTCGGCGCAGTTCCTCGCATCAGCCGCGAGCAGGCTCGCGAAGAGGCTTTACGTAAGCCTTATCTCAGAGTCGCACGATCGCGCTGATGGATTATATGCAGGCTCACGCAAGGAAATGCCGATTGGGGATGCTTCAGCTGCCCAGGCGCATATCGGCACATCCGACGCAATCGCTCCTGCTGCAACCGCTGCCGAATCGCAGTCGCTCTATGCTCAACAGCTCGCAGAGGTTCCAGAGCTTGCTTCTTATGGCAAAGTACTCAAGAGCTCGAGCAAGCCTATCGAGCTCAGCGAGAGCGAAACCGAATATGTGGTCACGGCCGTCAAGCACGTCTTCTCAGAGCACATCGTCTTCCAGGTAAATCCACCATCATCACAGTCTGTAGGATCGCGCTGACCATCACGGCAGTTCAACATCCGCAACACGCTGCAAGACACAATTCTGGAGAACGTATCTGTCATCATGACTGCGACGACGGAGACTCATCTAGTGGAGGACTTTATCATCCCAATCGACAAGCTCGATGCGACAACGCCTGCTGTCGTCTACGTCTCGTTCTCGCGTGCATCAGCGACCGACTTTGCGATGGCTTCGTTCAGCTGCTCGCTCAAATTCGTCAGCAAGGAAGTCGACCCTTCGAGCGGCGAGCCGGAAGAGGAAGGCTACGAAGACGAATACCAAGTCGAGGAAATCGAGCTCGGAGCTGGTGATTATATCGTGCCAAGTTATGCGACCTTTAAGAGCGAATGGGAGCGACTGTCGACAGGCGCGACGGCGACGGAGACCTTTGCACTGAGCGCACTGGAAAGCCTCAAAGGTGCGCAGGCTCACTGAGGACACAGTCTATCGGCTGACAGCCGTATGACAGCTGCGTGCGATACTCTGATAGAGATCCTCAACATGGAGCCTCTTGGAGGCACAGAGATACCGACCTCGAGCTCGGTCCATACGCTCACTCTATCTGGCCTCGTCTGCGGCGGAGGAGGTCCTGTCCTCGCCCGAAGCAGGATGACCTTCTCAAGCGGTAACGGCGTAACGATGGAGCTCAGTGTACGGGCGGAGAAGGAGGAAGCATGCGCGCTGGTACTGGGCGCCATCGCGTAATGACTTTTATGTGAAATTGCAAGTCTTTGCTCTTCTACTGACACCGAAGCAGTCTACCATGCCGGTGCGCAAGCGGATCCTTATCGAGCCAAGCGAGTCGGACTCCTCGTCCCCGCAACGCCAGTACGAGCAGCCAAAGGACTGGGAAGAGCAGTCGATGCTCCAGATCGGTACGCTTGCTCCGATCGAGTCCGAGAGCCTCGTGCTCGTCTCTCCAAGCTTTCAAGAGCTGCCACTTGCGCATGCTCGAGTGTCCGCGAGTGCCCTGAGTGCCCCTCAGCCGTCTCAGACACTCATCATCAAAGCCCAAGACCCTTCCGCGATAAGATCTCCCGAGAGCGAAGTCTTCGTGCAGACGGTCGGACGGTCGTCCAACTGCCATCTGAGCTTGCTCGACCCTCGCGTGTCTGCCATCCATTGCAGGCTATCAACAGTGACAATCTTCGCAACTTCAAAGGAGCATCAGCTGAGATCCGCGAACAGCTTTGTCTTGACAGCGGTGAAGCCTTTGTGAGACTTCAAGTCCGACGTCAGCCACCCCCGGGGATCAGCAGCTGATGCCTGCCTCAGGACGTTTCGATGAATGGCACAGTCCTCAATGACGATCGATTAATCCACAATCACTCTGTTCTGCTCAATGACGGCGATGTCGTCGCATTCGCTTCTCATCGTAAGGGCCCCGTCTGGGATATGGGCCTGCTCACTGCGAGAGATAGGCTTCGTCTTCCGACAGCTCGTCGGCGCGCTCAGCATGTCCTCAGCAGATCTCATATACGCCCAGGTAAGCCAGGATATCGATCGCTCTCGTCCTGGCTGACGCGACAGAGAGCACAGCAAGGCGACTACGTCATCTACAATCGCGTGCTGGGACAGCAAGTCGGTAACTTTGCGGGCTGTATATCGGGCTGAATCGCGCATTTCAGGGGCAGCTTCGCGACCGTGCATCTTGCCTACAACACTGTGCTCCGCCGACAATGCGCCTGTAAGATCATCGATCGCAAGAAGATCAACGCGAGTAATCAAGCTACTTTGCAACGTGAGCATGTCATGCTTGCTCGCATTGACCATGTCGGTTTCGTTCTTCGATTAGGCAGAGTCTGACGCTGGCGTAGCCCAACATTAGCAGATTTTGGGACCTCTACGACACGCCAAAGCAGTCGCTTGCTTTCATAGAGCTGTTGGTCGCTTCATCAAAGTATAGCGACAGCTGACAGCTGAGTCAGCGTCAATGGCGGCGATCTCTTCGATTATCTGATCCGGCGCGGCACGCTCGATCGCGTCGAAGTCAAGGTGATCGCTTATCAGCTCTTCAAAGCGCTAGAGGTGCGTACGATGCTCTGCCAATATGCGGATCTGACCGATCACTAGTATCTGCACTGTACGGCCAAGATTGCACATCGAGGCGAGCGCCTATCGCACTGAGCTGAATAGGGCTGATTGACCCGAGTAGATCTAAAGTTGGAGAATGTACTGGTCGACGGCGATGGACCCTGTCCTCGCATCGTCCTCGCCGACTTTGGCACTGCTCGACCTTCTGGACAGCTAGCCGGCACACTCTGTGGCACATGTACCTATATGGCGCCCGAAGTGCTCTCTTCGCTCTCGCGCAACATAGGCAGGTCTGTCTGCAGTTCGCACGCAGAGTTGGCTGACGGCCTGTCACAACAGCGTACGACGGACAGCTTCAAGATTGCTGGGGTGCAGGACTGATGCTCTTCATGCTGGCAAGCGGCGAACACCCTTTCGACGTACCCGATAAAGCAGCAACACATGCGCAAGACAACTCGAGCTTTTGCGCATTTCTGAACGACGTCGTGCCGGAGCCGAGCGGTCAAGCTTATCTGGCCCGAGCCAGAAGGGGACAGATCAATTTCACGAGCGCGGTCTGGCAGCGACACGATCCAGACAGTCCGTCCGGCCAACATGCTCGATGCAAAGATGCTGACGTGTCCGGCAGTCATTGATCTGGTGAAGCAATTGCTGTGCGTCGATCCGGAGAGCAGAAGCAGCATAGCGCAAGCACTTGAGCATACATGGTTTGTCAAGAGCAGGTCAGAGCTCGAAGCGATCTACGATAGGCTAGCTTGTTGCCAGCGTGTCAGGCATGTCAGGGGCCAATTGCAAGCAGAAACGTGACTTTGTGACATTTACTTTCGGAACCGCGCCTGTCCCGCCTCGGCTGACTATTGACGAGCGGTGATCAGCAGCAGGCCATCGTGCATCCATCCTCGTCCAGCCGACTTGTCTGGAGAGGTCGACAGGCATCGGTGATCACACATACCGACCGGCAGAGCGCGAACAGGCCCGTCTTCTCGGAGGCAGTGCACGTGCGATTTGGGAGTGAATCACCCCGGTTGCGCCTCACTCGGCTCGGCTCGACAGAGGAGGACAAGATCCAGCTGACCTGCTGAGCGGTCATCACCTCGTCTCTCACGCGGTCTACTCGTCATCTACAGCCTCGACAGGTCGCGACTGCCTCTGCCGCCTGACCAGTCTTGTCCGCATACAGTCGTGTCTGACCCGCTTCGTCACACGCTGAGCCGGTTCACAAAGAGAGTCTGAGCAAGCACTCGTCCCACCGAGACACTGTAGCCCGCCATGGATCTCAGGGTAGGCAACAAGTACAGGATCGGCAAGAAGATCGGCTCAGGTTCTTTTGGTGAGTCAACCTCCCGGTGTCCTCTGTTGCCACGCACGGCCCACTGCCTGCTATCTGCACTCTCCACGCTGATCGACAATGGCTTCCCCTGCTGTCTCCGTCCTCCTGTGCATCATACTGACGCGTCATGACTCCTCCGAACAGGCGATATCTACCTCGGCGTCAACATCATCTCGGGCGAGGAAGTAGCCATCAAGCTCGAGTCCATCAAGGCCAAACACCCCCAGCTAGAGTATGAAGCCAAGGTCTACAAGACTCTTGCGGGAGGTGTCGGCGTGCCTTTTGTACGCTGGTTTGGCGTCGAATGCGATTACAATGCCATGGTCCTCGACCTCCTTGGCCCTTCACTGGAAGATCTTTTCAACTTTTGCAACCGCAAGTTCTCCCTCAAGACGGTCCTTCTCCTCGCCGATCAATTGGTGCGTTCACTCTCCTGCACCGACTCCCTTGCTGATCCGAAGCCGAGTAGATCTCGCGTATCGAGTATACTCACTCGCGCAATTTCATCCATCGCGACATCAAGCCCGACAATTTCCTCATGGGCATCGGCAAGCGTGGCAATCAGGTCAACGTCATTGGTGAGTCCCTTGCTTACTCCACACGAGGCCTCGGCCTGATGCACCGCGTAGATTTCGGACTTGCAAAGAAGTACAGAGATCCGAAGACGCACCTCCACATTCCCTACAGAGAGAACAAGAACCTCACGGGCACTGCGCGCTACACCTCAATCAACACTCATCTCGGCGTCGAGCAATCCCGTCGAGACGACATGGAATCGCTTGGATATGTCCTCATGTACTTCCTCCGTGGCTGTCTACCCTGGCAGGGACTCAAAGCGGCGACGAAGAAACAAAAGTACGATCGTATCATGGAGAAGAAGATGACGACGCCGACCGAGTTCCTCTGTCGGGGTTTCCCGAATGAGTTTGCTATCTACCTCAATTACTGCCGCTCGCTTCGATTCGACGATAAGCCAGACTACTCGTACCTGCGAAAGCTCTTCCGAGATCTCTTTGTTCGCGAAGGCTTCCAGTACGACTACATCTTCGACTGGTCCGTCCAGCAACGCAACGGCGACGAGCAAGCCTCCGAAAAGGCAGCCATCCAGGCCCAGCAACAGGCACAAGTGCAGCAATCCCAGCACCAGATGCTCACGGGAGCGCAGAACACTGGCCAGTCAGGCTCTAACAATGGCAATGGCTCTAGCATGCAGCCTAAGCGTCGCGTTGTTCAGGCGCGCCAGGTCACCAACGAAGGTCTGGGGCAGGATTCCGATAGAATGTGAGGCACAATGCTTGCATCCTCACATGTCCGCTGACAAGCACTGCCCATACAGGCTTCGCAGTGGTGCACCACGCACTCGCTCAGGAAACCCAGGCGACGGCTGGAATAATTGAACGATCAGCCCCTGCGAATGCGTTTCCAGCAACCTGTGACACATTCGTCACATGTCCGCAGATACTCATCGTCGTCACCTTCAACGGCCTACGTGCAGATTGAAGCAACCTGCCGATAGCGTAGCGCTCAGCCCTCTGAAGGCTTCCTCTTTTGTTTCGCTGTCGTCATCAATCGTCAGCCCTACTCTCAGTCTGCAAGATCTCTATACTGTACAATCTATCCGACATGAATGCTGCAAGTCTGAGCTGTCCGGCGCAGGGGCACGCCCGAGCCGTACGTCACTATCGTGCTAATGTCGGTCGAGTTCGCCAACTTCGCGTCTGTCAGTACGAGCCGATGCCTGCCGGTTGTGCGACTGCTTCGCTCGAGCTTAGACAAGCTTGCTGCCCTGCGCGATCAGAGCGAGCGGACCGATCGTTCCTCAATTGCTGTATCCATAGAATCACGACGAGTCAGCCTCGCGAGCGTGCCAGTATTTGCGCGCGTCGGTGCACGATACAAGCTGCCCCGAGCCAGGCGGCCGGTGTCCTGCCGCGTCCATTCGATCGACACTTTTCATTCAGATTGTTCCTTCAATCTGAAGCGCCCTAGCTTGTACGGGCGTTAGTCAGTCGACGTGATGGCGACACCACTCATAGGCGCCGGAAGCCGACGCTCGGGATCGTCAGAGCCTGCTGCGCGAGCACGCAAGTCTGTTTCTGCTTTTCGATCCATTGCTGTCGACCAACCAGATCCTCACTTTGTTAGGTACCTGTCAGAGCCCGCCAAAAGGTCGTTACGATCTTTGGCAGAGATGCGTGATAAGCAGGAAGAGACCAACATCCCTTGTTCAGTGCGACTAGCTTGTACGTCGCCTCGCAGGTCCTCTCCTGTAATATTGCAAGTAATCTTCTCGATTGTCTCTGCTTTGCATCTTCGACAACAACAGGCCACACTTGTACGCTTTTGGGCTGACAACGTCATCTTGTCTATGGCGACGGCACGTCTGCATAGGGATGCATGTTACTCATCGCGCCGGCAGCCTGCTGCCGTTTGAGCGTCTCTGGATCGCAAGCGAGGGCATTGCTGAGCCCGGCCGTACGGTAGATGACTTCTTGTTGTATCGTCACGACACCTTGTATCTCGCGTGCAGATTCTTTGGAATCATAGGCCGCACCGTCTTCGAGGAAGATAAGCATCACATTACTGTTGCCGTCCCCGGCCCTATCGAACCTAGCATGCAGGGTTCGACGCTCAATCTATGCAGGATCTGACTTCAGTCCATGATGACTTCGGCGTACGAAGCTCCGCACCTCTGCTTGGATTCGAGTAGCAAGGTTCGTCAGATCCCGGCCGAGCTGATAGCCGAGACTATGTGAGATCGTCGCAAGGGGTACTGAGATGTAGTGTTTAGACAGCAAACGGATGGCATGAGTATCGAGGAAGAAGAGGCATTGCTGCGCCAAGCCCCAGTTGCCGGCCTGCACGAGCATAAGCGCGACAACTTTAGCAGCTGGCCCGTAGCTACCTTGGAAAGGTCGGATCTGGCCTTGTGAACGAGCTGCTGACATCGTGGCACGTCGCCATGAAGATAGGCGCCCGAAAACTCGGAGTACCAGCTGCACTGGTTTCGAATAGCTTGCGTAACAGCAGGACTGGTGTATTTGGGTAGCTCAAGGGCCTGTCTATATGCATTAGCGTGCGTGCACAATGCAGAGCTGGGGCTTTACCTTGTCGTCCACGGCTGAAGAGATGAGATGGAGCAAAGACAGTTTCTGATAGGCGTCTATCTGGATAGCGCTGGCAGTGAGCGCAGGGGCGGATATCGCCTGAGGTACGATCAGCATGTGTACGCTTGAGAACGCTGGCTAGACGCACTCTCTCGAAGTGGCGACGAGCGAGTTCATAGCGACCGGTAGCTGTGAGGATGATGCCACCATATAGATGGTAGAGCAGGTTGTCACGGTAGCCCAGAACGGACTGAGATCAGCACGTCAGTGAATCGCCATCGAAGCAGGCGTGCATGACTGACCGTATTGTCGACGTCCATTATGGCGGTTTCCAAGAGGCTAGCAGCAGGTGCATACTGACCCGCGCGCAAAGCATGCTGCGGACATGCACGTCAGGATGTGTACCCTGGCGCAGCGAGTGACTTACGTAGAGGTAGGGCACGTGGAATCCAGTGAGTGTGCTGAAGCCGGTAACGTGGCGGCACCAGCGATGGAGGATATCGAGAAGGACCGGAGCAGATCGGGCAGACTGCATGCGCGGCAATGAGCGTCGAGATGGCGACATCAGCTTAAAGTGCGACTCACGTCTGCCTGAACGCGCACGATCTGATTTGACCAGGACGTCACTGAAGGTAGCGTGTCAGCTCTCATGTGATCCACGATAGCGCCGAGCTTGCCGAGTCCGGGCAGAGCGGCAAGTTGATCGGTGCTATACGATCTCGCAGCGAGCGCAGAAAGCTTGAGAGGCAGCTCGAGGGCTTGCCCGCGTCCTGTCTCCAAGCGGGCCTGTCTAGAAGCAGCAAAGCGCTCAGATCGTCCACCAGATCTGAGGCGTGGCCGGCTCACAGGACCAGGATGAACGCAAGACTGTGAGGCTCTGACTTGGTAGCTTGACCAGCTTGTTCCTTAGTGGGAGGCGCGAGCAGATCAAGCGGGTCTGCACCGTTGGCACACATGCTCGAGAGCCAGCTAGACAGGGTCTCGCCCGGTCTGCGTCGGTCCTGGAAGTAGCGTTCGAGCCTCTTGATGAGAGGTACGACGTTCCTGACGACTTGTGCGCCTGTCTGCTGGGTCTGACAGTAATGTACAAACTCATCGATCGAGCTGGGTAGCCAGCCTTCCTTCTTGCCGCTCCCGCTAGCAGTGGAGCCCTCGTAGGCCGACGGGCTCGCCTCTGCCTCGACATGAGAGGTCAAGGAGCCACTGAGATTGCTTGTGCTCGCGATGCCCTGTCGGGTGCGCATCGTGCGTGCGTACGAGCCTGTCGCAAGCGAACCGCTCGCATCGTGCACGCTGTCGCTTGTGCTGGCCATTGTCGATGGCCGCCAATCAAGCCAAGGCCGGCAAGGGAGGAGGTCGGACACGGTCGAAGCAGTCGCGCGCGCTGCTCTTTGGCCGTGCCGTGCCGTCACTGCGAACGCTCGTAGCTCAGCCATGACGAGTCGGGGCAGGGGCAGACCGCCAGCATGGGACAGTGTAAGCTTCCACGCACATCTCCCGCCCTGACACCGCCTGACCGATCGCGAGCAGGTCCTCGGGTACCGCAACAAGGCTCTGTTGGCGCCTGTCCAGCACTGGGAGCGGCAATGGGTCTCCCCCGCAGGATGTACGACTGCCTACAAGGTCCTCAAGTGGGTCATGGTCGCCTCTGCCGACACGGAGCAAGAGGAGGCCAAGCTGGCCGATGCGGCGACGGTGGCAGAGCATGCAGAGACGGAAGCAGTCGCCAAGCGGAAAGTAGAAGCCGAGAGGGCAGAGGCAGAAGCGAGAGAGGCCGCCGCACCGAACATGTCGCTGCTCTCGACCATCCAGCCCCCCAAGGAGAACGGACTGCCTGCTTCGACAGGCGCAGGCAACCAGCCTAGCGTTGCCCCGACGGCGGAGGGCACCCCACTCGTAGACGTCGCCGCTGCTGCTGCTGCTGCTGCTGCTGCTCTTACTCCAAGCGGCACAGCTACGCCCACACTCTCAGACGCAACAGATCCATCGCAACGTACCATTGGCGTAGTGGAGACTGCCGCGCAACTCAGGCATCCGCTCGCACAGGCCCTCGTGGTCTCTGAAGATCAGACAGCCGATGTCACTGCAGCAGAGGCAATGCCCGTCGAGGCCGATGTGCCGATGACAGAAGCGACAGGTGACGCTTTTCCGGCTCATCTGCACACTGCGGTCAAGCCGGCAGAGCTGCCGCCACAATGAACGGTCTCCTCGGTATATGTTGTAGCATCTTGCACGGGCTTGGTACAACAGAAACACCCCACAGACCGGCTCCACGTCGAGTCAGATATCCATACCCATGTCATAAGGCGTCATATTGCCCTGCATACCAATCGGGCCGCATTTGAGTGACTTGGCCATCGACTTTTGATGCAGACTGTCTAGCTCGCTCGACCAGCTATGCAGCGCTCCATATCGGCGAGCATCGACGGCAGCCCTGCAGAACCCGATCGGGGTCAGCTCGCCGAGCAAAGTGAATGGGATCAGAGCCTGCCTCTTGTCAAGCGTGAGACGCTGAGTGACCTGATCGATCTTGCCATTGATCTTGCCGTCCATGATGAGCGTGGTGAGGATGCTCTCCATGTCGACATCGGCAATGCCGAGCTGTTTGGCAAAGGAAGGAATCGTGATGGCACTGTACGACCGGATGACGTCCACGATCCATTGTGTACGGAGCGAGCGAAGGACGTCGGCCAGATGAGAAGCGATGAAGGGATCGTCCATAATATTCTTGCGGTTCTCCCGGAGAACCTTCTCTGCTTCGTGCACGTTGTTTTCCTGGTATGCTCGCACGAGATTGGTCATCGGCAGGATCTCCGTATGGCTCGCATAGGGTTTCGTCTCTTGTGAGTCAAATGGGTTGATCTTGCTGCCCATGAGCATGTGAGCTAGGACGAGGTACTTGAGTACGACGATCCGCTGTGGCGAGCCAGCCTCGTCGTAATTCCTGAACGAGTCGAAAAAGGCTACTTGCGCCTTGGCCCACGCCTCTGGGGTTATCCTGTTCAGCTTCGGTCACACGCAGAAGCGTGTGCATACTTTCGTACATGAACATCTTGCCGCCGCACTCCTTGATGACGCCGCTGATACGTGGATGCGGGATAGCAGAGCGCACCTGCGTTGTCGCTTCGTAGATTTGCTGCAGTACAGGTCAGGCTCCTGTTAGTCAATTGAGATGCGACGTACTCTCAGCTTCTGGTTGTTTTTCATCTCGGTATGCATCTGAATCTCGAGCGCATAGATCTCCAGCAGGAGTGTACCGCGCGTGTTATCGATGGCTTCGGAGTCATTTTCATCAGGCGACGGTGCGACGGACGCATGCAATTCGCGTACGCTCTGGATATCAACGAGCATGTCAGGATCAGTCTTGACCGAGAGGCTCGAGTTGCAGACCTTTGTGAGCTGAGCGTACTCCTTGCGATCGAGCCAGAGTTTCGCAAGCTTGACGTTGGTCTTTGTCCGCAGGCGCTGCGTGAGCACTGCGTCTCAGCACACCGGCGACGGGGTATCCTGTGTTGGCTACGTTTGACGTACCTCATTCTTTGACTCGGCGAGCGAGACGAGGGTGGCTTCGTAGAACTGCTGCATGGTGGCAAGATCGATGTCTGGCGAGGCAGAGACGTAGTCGAGTATGCCGTTAATCGCTTTCTCGGCCACACTGGTGGGGAACGTCCAATCTCAGCGACGCGCTTAGAGAGGGCAGAGTGGATCCCGAGCTGACTTTCGCGTGACGGCCGATTTGATGTAGGTGAGCAGCTGGGTATAGTATGCAAGAGCGACGTCGAAGCGCTTCTGACGGAATGTGAGCTTGGTGAGCTGCTTGAGCGCCTTGAACCCCCTGTAAGTCCGATTAGCCCGTGCGTATGAGTTGATCGATGCGTTTGGAAAGACTTGCCACTCGCCGGGTCCAGCGTCGTCTGCTTCTTGCTTGACCAGTGCTTCAAAGGCTGCTATTGCTTCCTGAGGCTTCTCCGTCTTGAGGGCTGCCCGGGCTCGAGAGACATCAGCACTTGCCCGTGCACGATGCCAACGAGGTCGACTGACATTTGGCGGTGTAGTACGTGTTCTCGACGTCTGCACCTGCCTCGTCTGCACCGTCATCGTCCTCGTAGTCGAAGCCGTAGTCCTGCGCGAGCCCACATAAGCGGAGCACTAGCATCGATGGCGTCATTGGCAAGCACCTCGTCGTCTCCGTCATCCATCATAAAGTCTGACAATGGCGCACTTTCGAAGTCAGCAGAGCCTCAGACGATCACAGCGAGACGCCTTGCCATCGTTATCGCTCATCGTGAGGCTCTACCCGTCCCTGCGAGCTGAGGGAAGGCTCGCCCTGTCGGCGGAGTGGTGTCAAGTCGCGCGCGTCTTTTCTGATTCCTGTAGGCAGCAAAGCAGCAAAGCTAGCAACGATTCCTCGAGGCCTCGCTTCTCTGACCCGATGACGATGACGGCGACGACGGTCTGGACGAGAGCGATGTTGCAGGCGAGTACGAGCAGGGTCAGTGGACTGGACAGGTGTACATGCCGCTTTGCATCGTCCTCCTCAGCCGCGGCCCGCCGACCTGAATCGACCTCTGACCCTCGAGTGGAGCAACTGAAAAAGGCGAGCCCTCCTTGCCTCTACCGGACACAGGGCTCACACGCACGTCCGGCTCCTTCAGCAAGTCTTTGCGGGACAGAGCGATCCACTCACGAGCCGGAGTCAGGAACACGAGCGACTTGAGAAATTGGCGAGCGTTGTGCCGTCCATTGAGGCTCACGAGACCATCGAACGAGCCTGGCAGCTCGTCAAGAGGCAGAAGAGAGAGGCAGCGCAGGAGATGCTCGAGAGGCAGTACGCGAGCATGCAGCGGGCCCTCAGCGAGCTGGAGACCGTCAGCCCGAGCTTGTATCGGGCAGCGATCTCCCAGGCCAAATTGGATAACACGTCTACCCTCAAGGGTGACGAGGGCGCTCGCCTCAGTCTCGAGGGAAGGATACCGAATCTCTTTCCTCGTCAAACCAAGGTGCCTTCTGCCTCTGTGGGTGACCAGGTATGGGACAGCAGTTGGGTCTCAGAGAGGAGCAAGGCCGACGACAAGGACGGCAAATGAAATGAGGGCAGCAGCTCTAATGCATGTACTTTCTATGCTGAGCTCATGCCCATTCGCTCGTATGCTCTCTCGTGTCGCAGGAGTACAGCTGCAGACAGGTACCGGTCAGCAATTCATCGCGCGAGACTTCAGCCGACGCGACTGACGTTGAGGTGTCCGTCGTCTGCGCCTGTTGCAAGTAGCATCTGATGAGGATGAAATGCCATCGAGCTCGTACCGGTGATGCGTTGCGTGAGCAGACCGGCAGAGTTGCGAAATTTGCTGATCGGTTCTGTGCCCGTCATGTTCCATACCTTCACCACGTCATATTCGCTCGCTCTGTTTATGTTGTCAGCGGGCGTGAGTAACCCTGAGGAAGGATCGACCGACGTCGCAAAGACAGGTGCATGCTCGTGGGTGGCCATGCAGACCATCCCGCCTTGATGCGCTTGGACGATCCTCAGCGGCTGACTGTACCGGATGTCCCACACGCAGACCGTACCATCTCGGCTGCGGGATTCATCAGCTTCGCATCGAACGACGTGAACTGATTCACCTTCCAGATACAAGCTCGCGCGTGCCGCCCTTCTGCAGCGAGACTTGCTGGACCCAAGCGGGATGGAAACCTCTCCAGACGACCTTCATGATCGTCCGGGGTCCTTCCCTCCGATCGTAGACCCGCACGACGCCGTCTCCGAAACCAGCGATCAGTACATTGCCGCCCACTTGATCCGACGTCAGCGAGGTCAAACACGAATTCGATCGAGTCGCGATATCCTGCACGCAGACTTCTTTGGGCGCATCCCAGATGCGAATCGTTTTCGAATTGCCGCCCACGACGAGATGTCCTCTGCCTTGCTGCCAGTCTGTCACCAAGCCAGACTCGTCATGTGTACTCTTGATGATGTCAATCAGCCCCCTGAAGGCCGTCACAAGTTCCGCTTTCGTGCTGTAATTCCTGAAGATGCGTACATTGCCATCCGCTGCTCGCCGCATTAGCTCGATATTACTGAAAGTACGATCAACATAACGTACAGCTGCCGGTAAGCAAGAATGCAACATCGTCTTCGTTAATAAAATTGAGTGAAGTAATGCGGCTGTTTGATCCTCCTGGCACCGAGCGCGGGTCATTGCTGAATCGGTGCAGTCTCGCGTGCGTCTTCCAATCATAGACGCTGTTGAGAACGTCAGCGATGCACCACGCAAAGCGAATTACACTAACGTCAGACGACGCGCACTATCGCTGGCCACAAGGTGCGATTCGTACTGATGGAACAGGATTGACGTCGGCGGCATGTCGTTGCCCCAAAAGCCAGTCAGTTCGTCCCACCGACTTGCAGCTGCAGCTTCGCGCAAAGGTTGGGTCGACATGACGACTTTCTCGTTACGCTCTCGTCGCCAGAGTCTCTCGTTGTAATTTACGCTCCCTGGCTCGTCTGCCTCGGCGGGTTTCATCTGAGGCTCGGTAAAGTAGCGGCAGCTCCAATCGAAAAAATCACTCCGCAGCGGCAATTCTGCACCGCTAGGACTTTTTACACCTGCATGTGTCACAGTCGGGCTGCTTCGTCGCTGTTGTAAGCGTTCTTCATCTGAAGCGATGAGCTGAGCTTGCGCTTCTTCGATCGTCAAGCTATCAGGACTGCCGTTGATTGCCGCTGCCGCTTTGCGCAGCTTTGCCTGCGTCTGAATGAGCGAATCCGCGGAGATGTTTTTGCGCAAGCGATGCGTCTGCTCCTCTTGTACAGCTTCTGGACCTCCGTTGGATTCTGCTCGACTCGGTGGCTGGGTCCGCGCATGATCTGGCGAGCCTAATCCTGTCAGGGACTTGACAGCGGCCGCCAGCGAGGTCGCCCGTTTTCCAGCATGCGCAGGCGTCGTCGTGCCGCTCGGTGTCGAACTGCGAGGCCGCGAACCTTCTGATGGCGTTCTCTGGATCGCGGTGTTTGCCGAAAGACGTGCAGCGGATCGTCGAACGATGGGTTCGAGCGCAGACTGGGCCGCGTAGACGAACGGCGAAATCAAGAGCTGGTCGTGAACAAAGTCGATGACGATCCCAGCTTTATCAGCCACGTCGGGATGAGGATCGCTTGCAAGATCGAGTAGAGTTTTGTAGATGCACGAGAAGATCATAGCGCGAAAGTGAGGGTTGGACGACACGTCCTGGGTCTCTGTAGCATTGCGCAAGCTCTGTTCTAGGGCGCGTTGGCGCTCCTCCGCCGCATGATGTACCGTTCTCCCTTGCGACCGTTTGCGTTCATCCTCGACAGTCTGATAAGCGGCGACGACGAGGTGACCTTGATGCTCAATAACGATCGCGGACAGGAGAACGACAAGCTCGCTGCGTACCATCGGAGACCCGTCAGAAAGCGCTTTGAGGACGGCCATCGCGACACCAAGCTCGATATCAATTCGTTCTGACGCCGAAATGTCGGTTCGATTGGGCGAGCAGGAAGACAGACTTTTGCCCGCGACGCGTTTGCCCTCTCCTCCTGACGCACCCACTAGAGTGCCGAGTGCATAGAGTGCTGCTGCTCTGACTTCTGGCACGGGATCGCTGAGTTTCTGTGCAAGCATTTCGTGCGCGCCACTCTTGAGACCTCGTCCCTTTGCTTCGTCGAAATTGTCCCAGAGCTGGGCAATGACAAGTGGCGCCCATTGCCGCAAGAGAGGGTCAAAGTCGCTCAGGTGCGCCAGACAGACTTCCATAACGTTTGCACGTGGATCGAGACAGGCGGCCTGGCCTGTAGGGAAGTCACGACAGAGAATCGAGAGAATAAAAGCACACATGGCTCTATGCTCAGAGACGTTGGGAATCGGCAGAGAATTCTGATGCGGCGCAAGTATGTGTACAAAGTAGTGGAACGGCAGATCGGCTTCTCTGCGTGTTGGCTGCACGACCTGACGAATGAGATCCTCCTGACATGTCCGGTAGACGCCAAGAATGCGTGCCCAAATATAGATCAGCGGCGGTCTTAGGTCAGCACTCGGGGCCTGCAACAGCTTAAGTACATATGGAAAGATGCCAATCGATAAGGCCAGATTGACTGCCCACGGTCCAAGGTCGAGGAATTTGCAGAGTAGGATCAGTGCTCGTAGTCGGTGCGCTTGCGACAGCAGGACCTGCAAGACGATGGGAAGCTGCTCTGGATGTGTCGACAGTGGCCTTAGAGTATCACTGAGTCTGCCATTCTTTGCATGCTCGGAAGCGGTCAAGCCGGTCGTACGCGCTGTACCGTGATCGAGCCAGATCTCGAAAGCGGTCAACTCGTCAGAGAAGAAACGAGACGGCACGAACGGCACTTCAGGTGGCAGAGGTCGCTGTTCTGATGCAGCTTTCTCGCGTGCAGCGCTTGCTTCCAGTATCGCAGGTAGCTGGACAAGACAGCGATCGACTGCGAGATCCCAGCTGTCCCACAAGGGGTGATTATGCGTCGGCGGTAGCTTGGGCACCGAGACTGGCGTGCAGTCGTAATGGCGCATGATGCGCTCAGCCAGCAAAAAGCCGCGAAAGAGCGCTGCAACGACTAGATCGTGTCTGAACAGACGCAAAAAGAGCGGCGCCGGTAGCATGTTCCATGCTATCGTGTCTGTGACGGCTGTAAAGATCCATCCGAGCTCGCCGAGGGGTGTCTTGCGATCTTGTAGCCGACCGGGTATTTTGAGGGCCAAGTCAAGGCTCAGATTGGTCTTGAGTGGATTACGCAGAATGAAGAACTGCAGCGCAACCTCGATGGGCGATGTCAGACAGGACGTGAGCAGGTCCGCTGGCAGATCGGGGTTCATGGGCAAGCTTTGGTGTGCCTCGCAAGCAGCAAGCTGTAGCGTTTCTGCAAAGGGCGCAGAGGGCGCGATGGAGCCATCTGGCATGACGACCGGTTGAGACGGCTGTGGCTGGGGTGTACTACTGCCGGGCCCCAGCGGAGGGGGAGGAGGTGGTGCAGCTGCGCGTTGGGCAGCAATCTCTGCATCCTTGCGAGCGCCAAACTCTATCACCTTGTTGACGATATTGCCCGCCGCAGAGCAATCCCAGACAAAAATGGTCGGACTCGATAGCCAGGAGAGTAGGTCGAGGAGTGAGACGGGTATATACTGGGTGTACATCTTATTGAAGACCCAGATCTCTCCTGAAGCTGTCGGCTTTGGTACGCCATGGCCGTTGTAGTGGAAGAGGACGCGTTCGTTCTTGGCTTGCTTGCGCATGTTGACGCACAGTTTCTTAGTATCTTCCACAGTCGGATCGGGATAGAACTTATAGCGCGTCTTGCTCGTGCCGGCCAAGTTCTCATACTGTAGCTGGAGGTTGCGGCCTATCGCGTCCATAACTTTGTCCTTGTTGAGCGAGAAAGGGTCTATCCAGCACTCGGTCTTTGCGCACGGGTCTGTCTTGACTGCGTCTGGCGGATCGAAGCCTATGCGCAGGCAGAGCAAGAGAGAAGCGACTGCCGTCTTTAGACGGTCTCTATTGCGCCAATCTGGCGTGCCTTTGGAGCCCATAGTGAGCACGTTGCTTCGTGATTTCGTGCCAGCGCTCTCGTGGCGCAGCTGGTCAGGAGGTCAGCCGATCATGCGCGAGAGGAGAGTCAGCGCCCTTGTGCGTACATCGTTCCAGTACAGAAAGTAGACGCCTGCATTGCTCGTGTGAGCATGAGCGAGTCAATCAGGTGCGCCTTCACACGCACGCTCGAGCTGATTGCGGCCCTCCTCGCTGATGTACTGCTCGGCAAAGCCGTGCCGCATCTCGCCTTCGTCGCTTGCCTGACTGCCTGCTCTGACCGTCGTGCTGTTCCGCTTGCCAGAGGCTACTTGCTTGCCGTTCCGCCGCCTCGCTCGGGGTATAGCCTCCTCATCCTCGTCTATCTCTTCCTCAGCCTCGTCCTCAGCCTCGTCATCGTCATCGTCGGCCTGATCTGCTTCCTCTGAGGGCGTTCGTTGGTGTGACAGCCTGTGGCTCGGCATGACTCTTTGTGCCTGACCATTCTGAGGACGGTGGCCGAAGTGGAGATCTCCATTGAGCTGTCGTGTGTCTACCTGGCGGGACGTACTCGCTTGCGGCCCACGCCGGCTGGTCGAAGCCAGCATGACCTGCGCAAGACGGCACGCACGCTCGTTGACGCCGACGGTCTTCTTGTCGCGCCGAGAAGCGAGAAGCCCGACAATCCCCCCGACAGCCCATCAAGCGCTCAACTACTCGATCGGCCTCGAGCCGCATCTCGCGCAAGAGCTTCATCAGCACGTCCGTCTTTGTCCAGCCTGTCGAGATTGATGCCCTTCTGCCTTTTCCCGTCGAAAAGAACTGTCATCGTCCCTAGGTAGAGATGGCTCAATGACCTCGAAGATCAGTTCGCACGCTGACGTACGTCTCAGCCAATCACACGCATGCTGTCTGTAGCTTCTCACTGATCTCACGTGTTGCCGAGCCTTGCAACGTCGAACACAGCAGCGTCTCTGCCGCGTGTTGCTCGCGATTGGCCTCGGTTCTGCCGCGGGGAATCATTGTCAGGACATTCGCCAAGCCTGAGCGGTCATCAATATTCCAGCCTTCGATGCAATGTACTGTCTTGTCCTCGTCTTCTTTGTTGCCGCTGTCATCGCACCTCGCAGACCTATCAGTCGGTCATAGTGCGGAGCCTTTGACGCCTGTGCACTGAGTTGCTCTAGCTGAGATGGCCAGCGATGGCCATTCACCGCCCTGACTGGGCGCGAGCGGACATTTGGCAAGATCGCCCTCGAGCCAGTCAAGTCTCCCGTCAAGAAGGCCGGCTGTGTAAGACATCCCAAGGACGCATCCGCTCGATCTCAAGAGCACCTCAGCCACCATCGATGACATGTCGTGCCCATAAAATACAATTGGCTCCCGGCAAAGTCGTTGGCACTTCTGGCTCGACAATCAGCAAATCATCCACAGCATCTTCGCCGCCGTAGTGCATGCAGATCTCATCTGGCTCTGACGCGAGTGTTTAGGATCACCTTTGACGAACGTTTGGGAGCGAGTGAGACGCTGCGTTTCCGGCACTGAATCTTTGCAGCTTCGCTCGAGCATCTCGGATACGACTATAGTCTCCGATGGAGCCTGAATGATTGGCCAACCGACTTCCAATATAGCGCCTTTTGCAGTCAAGAGATCTGCCAGACTTTGCTTCGTCTGTGTGAGCCTTCACTGCTCGTTCAGAACGGCTGAGCTATTCGACCAGTCCCGCTAGATTGTCAGGAAAGAGTGGGCATGCGTCGCTACTCGACTGGTAAGCTACTTTCGGATGCTCCGCACGTTAGTCACTGTTCGCTCAAAGCTCGCCTCTCATAGTCTCGCGCAAAGGCAAAGCAGGCTGTATCTGGCCGGCAAGCAGCGCGCAAGAGCCAGCTGAGTGTCTCTATAGCGGTGACGACGACGATTAGGGCGGCGCCCACGATGATGATGCCTCCTGTTCGTAACGTGCAGTCTGGCGCTCTTTGCATCTTCTGCAATGATGATGATGCAATAATCACAGGCCACGCTACGTTTCTTGCGATTTTTTTTGCTTATGTGAAAGTGCAGCCTTTTGGCTGTTCCCGGCAGGTGAGTCTACTTGCACAAACCGGATATCCGAGAACGAGCCACGTGAGAGATGCTTGACAATTGCCGTTGAGCTTGGCCGAGGAAGGAGAGGGATCTGGAAGCGATCGTCTCGAGAAGCCGAATAATGCAGGAACGCTCGATTTCCTGCTTCGCTGTCTTGACAATCAAAGACGATGATATCGTCAGGTGAATCCGCACCGCGTCCTTCCTGCTCTGACGTCTTGCATTGCTCAGAGACGTCGACGACCAGGCCTGCCTCCAAGGGCTCGACAGACGCGCGCTGCTGCTCCCATGGCCGCCATCCCAAAGCTTCCATTGCGGCTGCCATCGCCTCCGGCGTCGGGTCGATGCGCGATCGTTGCTGCTCTAGTGATTGATCTCGTATGGACATTGAGCGCTTGCCTAGCGTGAGCTTGTCGGACCCGAAGGAGAGTGGCTCGATAACGGGCAACTGCATTGCCGGCCAGGACGCCCGAGAGATGCGCGAGAGACGCTCAGTGTGTATCGTGCGAACGCTGCCCGAGGCGACTGTGGAGCAGGATCGTACCGAGACAGAGCGTGCGACGTCGACCTGATCTGCGACAGGCGGCGTGCTATAGCGTGTTGACATTGTCCGAGTCGCTGGCAGGCTCTTCGGCCGGGCGACTGTCACTTGTACCAAGGTAGGTGGGGTGACTTGCCGTGATTTGGCCTCGTGAAACGATGCACCTGGCAAACGCCGGCGAGCGAGATGTAAATGCTCATTGTGAGGGTCCTCAGCAGGAGCGAAGAGCATGAAGCTTGACAGCATCCAGATGAGCCAAACCAGACCTGACAAGATCAGATGTGCTCGAGGACTGGGCAACGTAAAGAAGAACGTCCGCGGTGCTCGTGGAGACAACTCATTGGTTGAGAGCGAAATCGCAATCGTAACGATGATCATGACTGCTATGGGCAGCACGGAGAGCTGTGTGACCTTTCAGTCACTGCAAGCTTGTGAACACATGGCGCACATCATGGGCCTCCGGTCCCTTGTGAGGGTATCGTAGGCGATCGTGCCAACGATCCGGTCCGAACTTTGACTTTTCTGAAAGTGCCATTTGCTGTATACTGGGTCAGCAAATCATCCGGGTACAGCAGCCACTCACTTTGATGGCAAACGAGGGTGTTTGGGTGTCGTTGATGACGTTTGCCCACAATTTGAGACAGACGCAGACGATGACGAGAAAGGCAAAAGCGCATTTCACAGTCGACATGATGATAACGTCCAGTTGCAGCTCTCTTGCTGCCGCAATGGTATCCAACCTTGGTTTCGGATCAAACTCGACAGCAAGTGTATCGGCTACGGCAGCGCCTCTTGCCTTAAAGAGCACGTGAGTGTGTAACGCGAGACCTAGTGACCCGTCAGCTCTCCCCTTGGCTTGATATGCAGACCTACTAGCAAGTCCTAGAGAGGCCAGGAGGAAGCCCATGACCCATCGCGCGATACGCCTGCGCAAGCTACATTCGTATCGCGGAGCTTGCCAGATGCCTGCGACGCTGCATAGCGACGCGCTGAAATTGCGTAAGAGTGCAGAGGTGACACAATCCCATGCAGTGATGCCAAGTAGGACGACGTGGCACGCCCAGCTGGAAAGCTCGAGAATTGCCGGGACGCTTTCGGACGAGAGGTCTAGAGTCAGGTACAGGAATCCGACACTTCCATGCAACGTCATGCCTAGCAAGACGAACAATGGTTCGAACCAGAAAAGCAGGCTCGGATGCGACGCAGCGCTCGACGACGCGCTGCTCCCTGGCAGACGTATATGTGGATACACGTGAGCAGCTCCAGCGGTCCCGCCGGTTGGCAGATGTGAGTATTGCTTGACTTGTGACGAAGCAAGCAAATGTCCTAGATGAGTTTGTTGCTGCTGAGCAAAGGAGGACTCCAGCGTTGGGACGGGCGATGGCACGGGTGAGCCATACGCATCACCCGAGCTACGAATTGAACCCGTCCAGGGCTGCTGGCGCAAGAGTGCGGCTTGACTTCCAGACAATGACGGGTTGGATCGTAAGGACGGGAACCGACGAGAATCTAAGGAAGGAGCGAGATGATACTTGGCGTCATTCCGGGCGCTTGTATTGCTGCTAGCCCGGACGACGATGGTCTCCGCTCCGAGCGCAGAAGAGGACTGTGATCCTGCCAGATCACTGAGAGTGTAAATCGTCTTCGTCGCGTCTAGGTTGCGCTCGTCCACTGGAAAGGCGCCTGTTGTGTTGGCGCTGCTAGGGGGTGAATGCAGAGGCGCGTGCATGTGATGTGTGCTATGACAGTGTCGGTAGCGTTTTTGCTGTCGATGGTGCAGATTGCTGACAAAGAGGATAATAGCTGCCAGAGGTACGAGTGTTGCCGTAATAGTGTGAGAGATGACCAGGATACCTTGAGCAGATGCGTCGTCGGCGATGTCTACTGTGCCTGGCGCGACGAGTCCGTTAGTGTCCATATTATAATCTTTGTAACGAGTGTGCGTAGGCAGTCGCTTTGCGGTCTCTGAGAAAGCGATCGATCCCATAACGCGAGTACCGCAGCCTACGCGTCGAGGGCGTGCCTCTCATGGAGTTCCTTGTGACCGACGAGCATGTAGGACCACGTTGTAGGGCACGTAATGGGATCGCTTGGTTGCATGGATCTAGACCGAAGGAGAAGCTTTGCTATCGTCGTAGTCCGTCTCGTCTGCGTCGTACAGCTGTATCATCGTTGTCGTCGTGATCTGAATGCCGGGCACAGGTGTGAAGCTGTCCGTCGAGGTGAACAAGCGGTCATCCTCTTGCTCCTCATCAAGCTCGTCACCCTCTCGCACGGTGACGGCGTCAGCCGGCAAAGGTGGCAGCCGTCTGACCGGCGGTCCTGTTGAGCCTGACGGAGCTGTCGTCTCGGCCTGGGCGCTTTTGCTTGCTTGGCGCTTCGGCTTCAACTTTCCCACAGATTGCTTGACCCACTGGTGCGTCTCTGGGTCCCACATGCGCTCGACGACAGCTCCCGAGTGTTTCTGCGTCGCCTTGACCATCGCCTTTCGCTGCTTCTTCGTCACGAAAGGCTGAGCAAAGACGAGTGCTTGCTCGACTGCCTTTGCCGGCAGCTTGCCCTTGGCGAGCTCGACTTTGATTCGCTCATTGAGGCCATTGAAAGGAGAGGATCCGGTCGATGCGCGTTGTTCTGGCGACGGCTCAGGCAGAGGATCCGACGCAGATACGCCGCTCACGATCGACGCCGACCTCGCTGGGACCTGCTTAGCCTGAGTGGACCCGACATGAGTGTCCCTAACCAGATTGGTGATCAGAACTTCATAAGCCTCTTGGCTGTACCAAAACACAATCCTCGCTCAGCTTCGGCAGTGCCCGACACCACGCACACACGAACCTGAGCTGTCCAGCAGTGAAGAGATAGTCTATGCCACTTATCACCTGGGCAAAGACAAAGTCGATGCTGTCCATCCAACTGACTCGCTCGCCGCCTGCAACTCGACCAACTCGGTCACGCTCTCCGGCGTCGTGACATCATCACAATCGGGATTTTGGCCGTGTTTGAGATATCAAAGTCAAACTGATCCAAAGAGGCATAAAAAGAGGCGTCCCTGGTCTTTTCAGTCCGCGCCTGTCCGTCGTGGACGTCGTCGTCCTCCTTACGGCTCTTGGCACACCCCAACCTCAAGCAGGATCTGCGCCTGGCATGACAGACTATGCACGCAAGTATAAGAAGGGAAAGGTACTAGATGCGCCTGCGACACCTACACCGGCAGCTGCACCTGCCAAGTCCTCGGCTGTAGATTCGGATGCGCTAGATCAGACCGCGCAAGAGAAGTCAGCCAGCGACCGGAAGCATCATCACCCAAAGCACACGTCCCGTCATCAAAGGAACGATGAGCCCAGGTCATCTCGACACCGTCATTCGCACCATCGCAGTGAACGAGATGATGGCCGTCATTCAAGACGAAGCTCGCGGCCTGCCGAGGAAGACAGACACAAGCGGAGAAGCCGCACAAAGGACGATGATCATGAGAGGCACTACATCGATTATGCCACATCGCCAGCCAAGCCTGATAGGCAACCGCGCACAAACCGACCAGATCACGAGGCTCGGCGCAAGGAACGCGAGCAGAACAGATTGAGTCGGACCTCTTCTGTCGCCGAGTCAGCGACAGATGCGCCAAGCGACACTCGAACGCTTTCTGCAATGGCCGAGGAGGGAGATGGCGCGCAGACGCCCAAAGCGCCTCAGTCCTCTGGCCAGGATACGCCCAAATCGGCCAGTCTTTTGGTTAGCATCTTGCCAGCTTCCTTGTTCGGCTCAGGCGTCAATGTCGACGATGAGCCGACGAGTCAAGCTGCAAAACAGCCAGTTGCGACACCTCATGAAGCCGATCAATCCATCTCCGGCACGGAGGATGATTCACGCAGTCTCGTCACTGCGAACGACGGAGGCAACACGGATGACGACGAGCATGCAGCGCAGCCTTTCGCAGCGGATGAAAAAACAGCTTCTGGCAATACAGATCGTTCGGCGCCCGACGCTGAAGATGGCCCATCAAAGGACAGCAAGCATGTTCGCATGGCCGAAACCGCCGCAGCTGGAACAGCTACAGGCATTGCTATCAAGAAGCATCACCGGAGCAAACGCACGAGCAGAGCTGAAGAGAAGCCAGAGACGACAGCCACAGCGGCGGCTTCAGTACCTCCGACCTTGCCTAATTCGGGCTCCTTCTCGCAGCCAAAGTCAAGCTACAAAATGACCGGTGTGGACTCGATGTTGATCTACATGGAGGACAAGACCTACGCTCCCACTTGCTATTCCGTGTATTCGTTCGTCAAGCCTCTCGATCGCAAGACCGTCGAAAACTTCTTGGTCGGCCTGACAGAAGCATTCACAAAGTACCAATATCGGGTCGTACGACGCAACAAGACATTCAGAGGGCCTCGATGGGAGCGCATGCCAAGCAGCTGGTCGCCCTCGCAGAACCTAAGAGAAGTCAGGCTGCATTCAGGTCGCAATGGCGATGCCGACCTGTTCAAGCGTATCGGCGATCATATCGCCGGCCCGTTCGATCCATCCCTGCCGCCTTGGGAGCTCATGCTCTTTCAGAACGTCAATGGATCCGATGGCACCGTGTCTGCGCTGGGTATCAAAGTTGCGCACTACTTGAGCGATGGGCAGGGCTTAATTCAATCATATCACATCGTGCTACAATCGATGGCCCATCAGCAGAACATTGCCGACATCAAGCGAGACATCGCACATCATCGCAGACCTCCAAACAAGACGCTCGGACCATTCTCAGCGCTCTACCCCGGTACCATCAGGCACATGGCACATGGCGCGAATAAATTATTCTTGGCAAAGTCTCGCACGGCGTTTACGTACAAAGACAAGAAAGCGTCACGCGCGACTGGCAGGCTATACGCTCACTCTGCCGGAATGCCATTGGACCAGATCAAGCTCATCCGCGAAGCCTTCAAGCATACGCAAGCCTCGCTCAACGACGTGGCCATGGCCATCCTTGCCCGAGCCGCTCGCCGTACTGCATCTACAGAGAAAGTGGCGACGAAGGACAAGCACTTTTGCTTCCTCGTTCCTGTATCGTATCGACCAGCGGATAATTGGGAAGTTGCAAATCTATCGACCGCCAGTCTGGCTTGGTTCGACTTCAAGGATCCCAAGGTCTACACGATTGAGGAGCAAATCATACAGGCACATCATGAGATGAACATCATCAAGAGATCAAACCTGCATTCCATCGCCTTCAAATTCTTTGATAGTATGCCAAACGGACTTCCGATATGTCCGCACACTGACATGCTTCCGTAGTCTTCTACAAAGTTCCGGCGTTCTATACGCCCAATTGGCGAATCTTCAAATCGACGTACTACAAGATCTTCTCGCAGTATCATGTCGCCTCCAATCTACCCGGTCCTCCCAAGCCTATCAGTTGGATGGGCAACGAAGCGATCAGCTACCACGTCCTCCCGCCTTCGAGTCCTGGCAAATCTACGCTAGCCTTGGGCATGATCTCGTACGCGTCCAACTTCTCAATCGCTATCTCTTGCGACGATGTGCCAGAGTTCCGCAAGCTGCCACAGGACTTTTGCCGAGCCTTCGACGACGTCGCGCGTGAGTTTGTCTCTGAAGCTAAGAAGAGGCTCGGGTCGCTCGAGAAATCATCCGAGAAGCATGACGAGCCGGCCATTGCCGAGCCTGGTCAAAAACCTGCCGACATCACACATCATGTGCATGCCAGCGACGTGCAGACCGACTCGCAAGAAGAATCGGATTCAACTCAGGTAGAACCTGCAGCCCCGAAATCGGAAGCCTAATTATCGCAAACCTCTGATGTAAAACCAATAGACTGTGCGTTGCATCATCACAATTACATCAAAACGAGAGATGATTCGCTTGTGGTCATCGCGTTCCCGACTGATCTGTCATGCGATACTGCGCGAAGACGGACGTCGTTTCTAGCCCCCTGATCCCATGACTGTCGGAGAGATGAGTGGTGTGTGCGTCGCGAGACAGCCGAATCACCTGCCTTCGTCTTGATGCGTATGAGAGATTCGGACTCATCTGTCACGACGATCCGGCTATTGAGATTGTGCAGCAATGTGGCGCAGTAGATTTGGCCTGTAGACAATCTTCGCTGACCGCCCCGCTGCATCACAAGTCGCGTACCTATGAACAATATCCAAGGATAGCTGACATTGATAGGGGCAGCCATAAGCAATACGACCGTGACGATGGCGCAGATGCAAGTGAGAAGATTGCTTTCGAGGCTGAAGCGTAAGAGTCGCAAGAACAGCCCAGAACCACTACAGCTGTCCGAATGAGCATGTATCGTTGAGCTGACAGGCGCATACACTTTCGTAGAATGGAGTTGCGTGATACGATGCAGATAAAAGACCATTCCGAAGAATGTCAGCAGATCTGTACCCGCCTGGAGGAACAGACAAAGCGTCCTCTCTGCCATGGTGTCCGGACCGGCGCTGAACCTCTGCATGTGGAGCAGTCGAATGCTGGCTTGCAGAGCAGCAGCGCCGCTGACACCAGCAGCAAGTACGACGAGCATAGGTAGCGCCCATGCGCGCTGGGAGAGAATCCAGAGACGATGTCCGTACGCAAGCTGGACGGGTGTGCTGATGGCCCCGACCAAGGCTGAGCAGGATCCTGGTTCAACTGAATTGTTTGGCAACCTGAGGCAACATACCCGGATGGAGACTGTATTCGAATCCGAAGCGATCGAGCTCTGGCAGAACGCCGTTTGCTCTGATCAGCCATCGATCTGCCAGGGAGAGCAATGCGACGTCGTCCGCAGCAACGATCAGGGTGACAAATGCGACCTGCGCGCCAGTGTATCAGTCGATACCAGATGTCAGGGTTCACCCGGGTACCAAGCTCTTTAGCGCGAAGGAGTCTTGATGAGATCTTGCACAGAATTGCGCGAGCATGTGCGCATTGACACCGGACAGGAAGCACTGATCTTGTGAGTTGGGTCAAATCCTGAGCGTGGATAAACCGACAAGCATGAAAATCCCGAAACAGAAACCGGACAAGCTGAAGCCGATTGATGAGGCTAAGCTGTCAGGGTCGAAGGTGAGACGCACGATTCGAGGCCAAGTTGCTCGTAGGCAGCTGATTCTGCAGGACTCATTGCTAGTGACCGAGCAAAGGAAAAAAAAACCTGCAGAGCTGTGTCACGAGGCTGCAGAGTGTCAGGTGAAGCGATCGAGGGTGCATTCAAAGCACAAAAGAAGCAGGCGATACGCGTGGAAACTCCGCTGACGAAACGCTGTCGTTGTCAATCTCGAGCGAGAGACGGCTATTGAGATTCTGCAGGAGCGTCAAGGCGTAAACTGAGCCTGCGGCATCAATGAGCAAGGCGCAACAGCAATGCTAGCGAAGGCTCGTCACACGCACCAATGAAGAGCAGCCAAGGAGAGCAGACTCGCGTTGGCTCGGTGACGAGGAGCATGGCTGTGATGGTGGCGAAGATGCAGGTGACAAGGTTGCTGCGGACTGCGAGCTGGGACAATCGACCGAACAAGGTTTGATACCTGACGCTCGCCCTAGTCAGCAGTACCCATCAGACAGGAGAGCTCCTGTCGCACGTCGCGAAGCCCAGATGGGAGAGTATCTTGCGGAGATAGAACAGCATGCCCGTGAGCGTCAACAAGTCGATCAGAGCAGGCACAGACAGACAGAGCCATTTTTCGACTGGCGACAGGTCATCTTTCGAAAAGTAAAGAATCGAGCACAGTCGGATGCTCGTATGGACAGAGATGATGATGCTGACGACGGCACATGCACTGATGATGATCGGCAGCCAGGCCGATCGCTGTGAGAGGACGTAGACACGATAGACATATGTCAACTGGATCGGAGTCTCTACGGCGACCACGAGCGCCGGGTGGATGGCGTAGGTGAATCCAAAGTAATCCAGTCCTTCGACGCTAGTCTCTGAGACGAGCCAGGACTGTAAGCGATACAGAGTCGCAAGATCGTCCGCGACAAGGCTGGTCACGACGAAGCCGACCTGGTTCGCTTGTCCGCTCAAGCTAGCGGGTGGCAAGAACTGAGAGCAGACCATGAGCTTGAGGGAGACTACATCTTCTGGAAAGCTGTGATAGTACCGCGCTGTCTGCTGTAGGACTGCGCCGGTAAGCACAAGCTGGACGACAGTGCCGGCCCAGAACGACGACAGGCTGGCTCCGTCAACATAGCCGGACTTGAGACATGATCAGTGGCGAGCACATACTTGGTGAGCCCTTCTTGCAGCGACATGACACAAAGGCAGACCAAACGCGGTGCAATCAACGCTCAACGCTGCAAGACAAACGATGCGGGTACGTTTCGAGGGCGTGCCTCTGCGGCAGAGCGGTAGAGCTCGATCGGTATGAAACCAATGTGATGTGTGTCGCCAAACCCTCCGAACCAGTAGACGTCTTCTACGACGAAGCGCGTCCAGATGCTCTGCCTCGCAGGTCAGTTTGTCCGTAGCTCGCGTGCTGCTTGCCCGCCCGGGCTCACATAGTGAATGTTGTGTGGCGGGAAGTAGAACTTGCTATCCGGGTGAACTCGTCCATAGTCTTCAGCAGCCTGTGCAGCTGCTGGCGAGGTCTCATTGAGGAGCCGAAAGTGTCCGTAGAGGACGGCTCGGTTGCGATTGTTGGCCCAAAGGGAGCCGTTGGCCTTGCGCTCTCCTACATTGTCAAAGAGAGACACGGATGCGCTGTTCTTGCCGCTTGGCTCGTGTAGGATGTTGTGGACATTGGGCGAGATGGGCATGAGGAGCATGACGAGATCGCCCGGATGGGCGGAGTCCGGGGCAAAGTACTCTTGCAGGCCCGTGATCTTGCCGTGCATGCGCTCGCTCGCATCATCGCCGAATTGTGACATGAGTGTACCTATCCCATCACTCCGCACGTCGACCAATCGACGAGCATGCAGTGCAGCCTCTTCAATCGTCTCCTTGTGTGCTCGTGCCGTCAGTACAAAGCACAGCAGACTCAGATTGATCCATCGCATCCTTGCCTCTTGTCGATCGAGCGCACAATTAATTGGAGGCTGCTCGACTGACGCGCATGCAAAAGTAGGCACGGGAAAGGGAGAATGCATGTCTGTCATCCATGCAAGCCAGAGCAGGAGCTGCTGAAGTGACCGCTCGTACTGCTGTGCAGCATAGTGCTGCTAGAGTCCAGTCGCGTGTGCTTGCGGCCGAGCAAATGCGCTTCCGAATTTGGCTAGGCACAGTAGAGATCAGCATACGCTTGGGCGCGCGCCACTTCGGACGGCACTTACGTCGCTCTGGCTCTCATCCAACTCGATATCGTCTTCTTCTTCTTGAAGCGTACCGGATGTTGCCAGGCGGGCGTTGAGATTGTAGAAGATCGTGGACGCATAGATATTTCCTGATGTGCTCACGAGTCAGCATGGAGTCTCACTGGTCAAGAGAGACACTTGCCAAGGATCCAGCTGATCGGACCAGAGACATAGGATGGCGCGCAGATGAGGAGGGCGCTGAGCAAAAATGCGGCTAGCGAAGTCACGAGATTTGTCTCCATAGATAGTCGTACGACGCTGCGCAATCTGTCATTGAATGCGCCGGCACATTGTCGGAATCATGTACTGACCGCACAAAGAGACTGAATCTGCTCGGCCAAGCTTTAGCGCGGCCATCGAGTCGTGTTGTGGGAGATGCTCACCCAGCTGTGCCGAATTCTGACATGAGCTTCCGCATGTAGTAGATCATCCCCAGGAAGGTGAGAAAGTCGACGACGGCAGGGAAGAGCATGTACAAGCCAATGATGTACAATGGCACGTGATCATGCGAGAAGCGTTGAACACGGAACAATCTGAGCACCCTCTTCATGGAGAAGAGGACGATAGCGACTGCACCGACGCTGATGATAGCAGGCAGGGTCCAGGAGCGTCTGCCGAGGACGAAGATGCGGAAAGCATAGAACAGCTGGACGATAGCTGCCGTCATGGTGAGGACGACGTTGTGGACGGGCCATGCCCACGTGTAGACGTCGAGCGCGTCCGGGTTGCCCGACCCGGTGATGAGCCAGTGATCGAGCAAATGACATATAAGCAGTGTATCGGTCACCGTCAGTAGCGATACGCCGATGACCTGTGTCCTTTCCCTTAGCGCGTGTGCCGATCGTTCGTGGCGGACGCGCTCACCAACGCTCGCGGCCGCCAGTCGTCGTAGCGAAAGTTGGCGACATAGCGGCTGTTGTAGGGCTCCGTCAGCTCTGCATGCTAGATGTGCCCTGAGCGATGACTATGCGCAAGACTGACGATAGCTGGTGGGCATTGCAGCCGAGGATGAAAATCTGTCCACCATCAATCACCTGACGGAGGGCTACGGAGCCGCGCAAAAGTGACCGACATTGATAGTCGCACAAGTCCATACGCTCGACAAGCTAGCAATGGAAGGCCGGATGAGTTTGGCCAGCTGGGACGCGTTGCAGATTCCTTGAGAGCTCACAATTTGAGTGCATTCTCGAGGGCCTGATGAGCAGCAGTGGCTTGATTGATCATGTTCGAGCTGTCTGCAACAAGTCTGTCTGCTACTTTCACAGGGCGTCGCCGAGTTCTCGGGGAAGTGTCATGGTCGAGGCAGGGCTATGCAAGGGGCTCAAGTTTCGTGTGACAAGCAGAGATTTACGCCAGACGCATTGGCCTACGCGCGTGTGGCACAGATCGACCAAGCACAGGCCAAACAGCAAGCGTGCCAGAGACGATGTGCCATTCGCAAACCTGAGCAGAGCATGGCACGGAGACCTCCGTACGTCGCCGTCTCGCTCTTGGTCCTACAGAATGCCGCCATCTCGACCCTCACCCGACTGTCTCGCGTCAAGGCAAAGCAACCCTACACGCCTTCCGTCGCCGTGCTGTCTGCAGAGGTCATCAAAGCATGCCTTTCCTTCGCAATGGTCACGCGCGAGCGCTACCATCTTGCTCGAGGTCGCGCGGATAAGCCAATCACGCTCTTGGGTGCAGCTCAAGCTGTTTCACTCAATCTCTGGCGAAACGAAATGCCGGAGCTCTTGAAGATGGCGGTCCCCAGTCTGCTCTATGTCGCCCAGAATCAGCTACTGGTATGTGTCGATGGTGAAGAGATTGCACGCCGGCTGACAAGGGCGAGCAGTATCTAGCGCTGAGCAACCTGCCGACGCCGACTTATCAGGTCACCTACCAACTAAAAATCTTGACGACGGCCTTGCTGTCCTCACTCTTTTTCAATCGCAAGCTCAACGCATGGAAATGGCTCTCCCTCTTCCTGCTCATGGCCGGCGTCACCATCGTTCAGCTCGAAGGCGCAGGCTCAGGCAGGGCGAGCTCATCATCGACCGATGAAAATCGCGTGCTAGGCTTTGCGGCTATCCTGTCTGCTTGCCTCAGTTCGGCAGTAGCAGGCTGCTGGTTCGAATCGATGCTGAGGCCAGACAGTCCAGTCCAGACGCCAGCGGGTGACGACCATGACGAGAAGGCAGATCCGATTCCCGTCGCAAAAGTCTCATCGCCCGCACTTTCCATCTGGACACGCAATCTCCAGCTTGCACTACCCTCGATCGTGTTTGCCTTTGCAGGCTGCATACTCGACCCAGCGCTGCCATCACTCTCACCATCGACGATGCTAGCCGCATTCACAGGCTCCTATGGGCCCTTGCTAGCATTTCGTCACGAAGCGCTCGTCGGCTTCACTGAGCTAGTCTGGCTCGTGGTCATGCTGCAAGCCTTAGGCGGTCTGCTCGTCGCGCTCGTCGTACGCGAGGCGGGCACACTCATCAAGGGCTTTGCCACTTCTCTATCTATCGTCGGTGCGTTTGATTCCTTTGTCATTGGCTCATTGCCTAATCATTGATCGGCAGTATCGACACTCATTTCTGCCTACCTGTTCGGCTTTGTGCCGGGCGCGCAATTCTTGGTTGGCGCTACCTTTGTGATGGCAGCCACGGTGCTCTTCGGAATCTCCTGACTGCGTCTGCGATGGGGTTGATACAACACGCTGGCATAGTGCTCAGCTTTTCATCGTCGACTTGCGCTTCGGTCTTTTAGGTCGTTTGCGTTCTGCGGGCATCTCGCCACCATGGGCCAGTGCTCGAAGCGTCTTGAATTCTTTCTCGCCCGTACTCTGACAGAGCGCAAAGAATCTGGATCGTTCGTTGTCGATGAGCGTGCCTGGCGCATCGAATTCGACGACCCTGCCAGCGTCGAGCAGCAAGACGCGATCGAATGACATGATCGTTCTCAATCGATGTGCGATAGCGATCAGCGTGTTACCCGCAAACTCGCTTCGGATTGTCTTCTGGATTAGGCGATCAGTTTCGTAATCGATCGATGCAGTTGCTTCGTCTCTGCTCGCCACCATTTCAGCATGCGGTCCTCACGATAGCTTAGCTCACGCACAGTATAAGCACTTTTGTACGCTTCAGGAGGGCACGGCACATGCAAAGCAGTTGCTTCTGTCCTTGCGAGAAATTGTCTGCGCCTTCATTTACCGAATAATCGAGATCCCAGAAGACATTATTCGAATCTTCCGGCCGTTGCATTGGCTCGTCCGAGGGCAGTAGATGGACACGACGCAAACAATCGTAGATTTCCGAGTCTTCATGCTCGCCAAAAACATCGAGCGTTGTGCGCAGGGTGCCCGAAAGTAGCTGAGGGTCTTGCGGCACGATCGTCAGACGTGACCTATACGTGCTTGTCAGCGTACCCGCGTACGGTTATGCGAGACATACCTCAAGTCTGCTAAGCCGATGTGCTGAATGTCCTTGCCGTCAATGATGATGCTACCGTGGCTGATCTCCATAAGTCTGAACAGGGACTGCGCCAGCGAGCTTTTGCCGCTGCCAGTGGAGCCAACTATACCCACGCGCTCGCCAGGCTTAATGCTGAACGATACTTCATGCAAGACCTCGGGGAGGTCAGCAGCGTATCGTACAGATACTTCATCGAAAATGATTTCGCCAGCGTGTGGCCAGTGCGCAGGCGGTCGTGGCTCGACAAAGTCTGCTGCTTCTTGATCGATCAAGGAGTACTCTCGAATGCGTTCCATGCCGACCATGGCAAGTTCCAGTGTAGTCCAACGCCTGACAAGGAAAAGCAGGTCGTTTGACAGTTCGAGTGCAAATGTCAAGGCAAAGCCGGCAAGTGCCGCATCGATCGCGCCATCGGCCGATATCAGTGTGAAACCAGCGATGCCGACAATGACTGCCGACAGAATCTGGAAGCGGACTGACAACCATCGCGAGACTGCCCAATTCATGTACTCGAAGGTGATGTTTTGATCGACACGCTGCAAGAGCAGGAACATGTATCGAGCGCTGCCCCCAAACGCGCGCACGATAGCCGCACCATCCTCGCTGACGATCTCACCGTAGAGGGAGAAGACGGGACTTTTGGTCGTCGAGCCCAGTCTGCGTAGCTCCCTGGCTGTGCGAGAGTATATACGGCCGAAATAGACATAGATTGGCGCCAGCAAGAAGAACACAAGCAGGAAAGCTGGCGTCACGAGCGAAACGGTCACGACCGTGACAATCATTGACAGAGCATAGATCAGGCTACGGCCCTCATGATCCGCCAGCTCGCTGTCCATGACCTCACAGTCTTTGCCGAATCGATTGAGCAATCGACCGATAGCGATAGTGTCATGAAAGCGCAGCGGCGCCTTCAGAACCGCATGCAGCAATCCCTTGAAGATACGTGTCGATGCGCGTATACTGCCATTGTATAGAATCAGCCATCGTCCAGTGCTGATGACGACACTGCCGATCGTCAGCAAGGCATATATACCAAGATAGAAGTTGATTGAGTCGGCTTGCGAATCCTGCAAACGCACAGCATTCTCGCCTGAGCCAGTCCACCTTGCAAGCCACCCAGTTCGGGCGATCTCGAGCGCGTTGGTGCCAATGAAGAGCGTAGCAAAGCAAGTCCAGAAAATTGCGCTGCCCTGCGCGCTGATGTGCATCTTCCACACATCCCGCGAGACGGCTCCTACGGCACGAGCTTCGTCTTCGATGAGCTTCCGCGGCGCAGAAAGTAGGCCTTTCTCGTCTTCGCTCTCGCTCTCACTACTACTGTCAGAACCGCTATCGGAGTCGTCATCGTCAGCTTGCTTGTTGACGATGAGGATTGACGACCGCCGAGTCTGCGCCTTTGGACGAGACTTTGCGTCCTCAGCAAGCGTTTTGGCTGCGTCTGACTCAAAGAACGCGTCCGGTGTGCCGGACCATGCCAGTGATCCATGTTCCAGCGCAAAAATCTGATCAGAGACGGGGCCAACCAGAGCGACATGGTGTGTGACGAGCACGATAGTCCGGCTTCGCATGAGTCTGCCTCGCAGACACTCCTTAACAATGGTCTGCGCCGTGTGCGAATCCACTGCGCTCAAAACATCACTGCGATGCGTCAGTTTGAGCGATAATCGCCGGACGAGAACTTACTCTAGATAGACATGCCGAGCTCGACTGTATACTGCACGCGCAAGGGAGACCCGTGCCTTCTGTCCACCGGAGAGTGTGACGCCACGCTCGCCTACTTCAGTGAGATCACCGTCTTCCATGATGCCGAGGTCTGCCTCCAGGCTGCAAACACGCAGCACTGTCCTCAAGCTGTCAGGTATTCTATTGTTTCACCGGAAGGAACACGATTTACCCTCTTCGTAGCGATCCTGGTTCATTGGCAATGCAAACAGAATGTTGTCACGAATGCTCGCGTTTGACAGCCAGGGCGTTTGTGGCACGTATGCGAGCGACTCTTGGAGCCAATCATCGTCCCCAATCGGACGATACTGTCCTGGCAGTGGCAATCCATTGGTAGGGGACTTGGGCGCGAGGATCTGCCCAGCAAGAACATCTGCCTCACCCAGCAAAGCATGTAGCAGCAGCGTCTTTCCTGAGCCTAGAGGACCGCAGACGACCGACAGTGAACCAACGTCGAAGACGAGGTCAAGATCCGTCAGCATGAAGCGCCGTCGACCGCCTGGCGTTTCTGTTTCTAGCTCGCCATCATCTTCTTCCTTAGCGGGTATTGCGGGCCATGCAATGGTAGCGCTACGGAACTCGATCTTTGCTTCGGTCGGTGAGGAGAATGTGGGTGGCCGCGCCTTTATCAGATCGACCTCAACCGCAGCGTCCTCTGAGATGTCCGGCGAACTCAGATAGGCTTCAATACGTCGCAAGCTGACCAGGGTCGATAGCAGTGAGACGAGGGTGTCTGGCAAGCAGTTGAGTGCATATTCTAGCTCTGTCGAGACTGCCAGAAAAGCGAAAGCAGTACTTGGTGTCAAGGTCTTGCCGAAAACTTTGGTATGGAAGTAGAAAGAAATGAGCACGCCAAGCATCGGTGTGACCGACCAGATAAAGTCGAAAGTGGCCTCGAGATAGTAGTCATACTTTTGATACTTGAGCTCTTCGCGCCGTGTAGCCATGATGCGCTCCTCGATTGCGCTCTCCCATCCGTTATACTTGAGCATGCGTATACTTTTGAGGACTTCGCTCATCAGCGATACGCGCTTGTCTCTAGCTGACATGAGCTTGTTCTGAACAACGGCGAATCGCTTAGCCGCCCAATGGTTGAGTGGCAGGAAGAGAACGTTGACGAGTATGCCCAAAATGGCAGAGACACCCAGCAATCGGTATAGAAAGACAGTGCCAATGAGCAGCTCTAGAGGCGCATCGACCAGTGAGAATGACCAAACGCCAAAGTCTGATATTCGATCGACGTCGACGGAAAAGAGGTTCATGACGCTTGCTTTTGATTTAAAGGCCTCGATGCCTACGACTGCAGCATCGTCGTCCTTGTCAGACTTTTTCTGCAGATCCTGCTCTTTGCCAGACTTTTTAGACGTGATAGCATCTTTGGCACCATTCTCAGATACGACTCGATCGCCATTGCGGGCACGGGTGTCATCTGATGCTGTGCCAGAGGAAATATCCTTACGCCGAAGCGTCTTTTCGAACACGATTGTGTTGAGCTGCAATCTGAACCGCGAGCAGATGACTGCGTTGCAGAGATACCAGCTATGCGCGAGTCAGCTTTGCTTGGCAGGTGACAGGTTGAGCTCACAGGGCGCCATTGAGGCAGGCGAGTACTGTGAGGGATAAAAATAATCCGAGACAGTAGGCATAGCCGTAACGTTTCTGTTCCCTGCGAGTGTCCGCGCCAGAAGATCCATCTGCCGGATCCTCGAGAAAATGAACGACCTTTTGCAAGAAAAAGGCAGGCAGATAGTAGCATAGCGCGGTGATGCCAGCCAAAATCGCTTGCGCGAAGAAAAGCTCCTTGTTGACGACGAGCAAGCGCCACATGAGGCGATTCCAATATAAAGGACATTGACCCAGCTCTCGCTGCAATGCAGCCTCTGTTCTTCCCGCTTTGCTACGTGTATCGCCCCCAATTGACAGCCGAGCAGATGCACGCATGCCCAGGAAGAGGTTCCTCGCCCTCATAGACGGTGTCAGGTAGGGCACGTCCTCTGCATCGATCTGTGGCTTTCTCTTGGCGACCTTGAGCAGTGGATTGACCCACGAGAACGAGATGAAAGCCAAAGGGCCGGCGGCGGTCAAGGGCACGACGTCCTTTGGCCTGCCATCCTGCGAGCTCTCTGTACGGTACAGCGGCGCTTTGTCGATAGAACCTGCCAGCCATGCAGCCACTGTGATGAGGGCGGTCTCTGTCCAGAGTAGACCAAGTTCGACTTTGCTCCGTACGACGAGCGACTCCGTTGGTGTCAGTATGCTCGCCCAGATGGACACAGTGGTCAGACTGAGAAGCACGAAGACATGTAGAGTAGCCCTCCAGTGCTCTTGCAATTGTCTCGTGCGCAAGCTGAATGTGGTGAGGGCGGCGATGACGATCTCGAGAGCAAAGGCGAGTGCGTCCAAAGTGATCAGTAGAGCACGATCGCTGCCGGCTCGAGCGAGGGCGATGTGGTAGCCAAGCTCGAAGGCTCTCAGGCTGGCAGCAAGCGAGAGCACTAAGATCAAAATACTCCTGTACAGCCTGGTCCTCGCCCAAAACTGAGGCGTATTGACGGCTTCGTCTTCGTCAAGTCGCTCGCTTCTCGGGCGTTCTGGCCGATGCCGAGCCAGTCGGAGATATACGAAACTGCTGCATGATGCGAGCAACAGCACCACAGGCACGGTCACCACAGCAGCCGAGCTCATAGCGCCCGCACGCTGGGTATGACGCGCGAGACTGGTCGACCATGATCGCGTTAACGAGCCAGGCGCTAAAGAGTGGACATTGGAGAAAACGGAAGCATAATGCATTGCTCATGAGATTACATTGAGCAAAGCTGGACCGCACCTTCATCCATATTGAGCGTCAGCATGATGATGTCGAGCTTTCTGGGACGCACATCGGACAATGCTTGGAGAATGTGTTCGATGCGCATGCTTACCACGAAGTGGCGCGACAAGCAACAATGCGAATGCCGGAAGCAAATCGATAAAGCCGACGGCTCTCGTCGTCGACTGTTTGCAGGTGGGTGATGCGACTCGACAGAAGCAGTGCTGAGAGCCACCTCTCCTTGACGAGCGTGTGCGTCTCGACATGACGTGCATGTGCAATGTGCAGCATGCAGGCAGCGTCTCTCGGCTGACACTCCCGGCCGCTGACAGTGCACAGTACAGAGGCGTCCATCATCAGCATGTTGCATGGTCTGCCTCTGGGCTGTATCTATGTTGCAAGATTCGAGACTGACTTGTCGCCTTCTTGTCGACCGCGTTCGCGATCTATCGAGCGAGTCCGCCTTCATGTGACAGTCTATGATGCAATAGAGCGTGTCGCGAGCCGTCGACAAGTACGTGATCGCTACATCACATTGACGCGGAGGGTTCCATCCTATGACAGATGGCCGTTCTGCCGCTTGAGGGCCGCGCACATGAGCATATATAAAGGCACAACCACAATTGTCGCGGTCTTGCCGAGCCGCTCTCTTCACCGAGCAAGTATGCCTTAATCTGAGGCCTTAGACCCGTAAACCGCTTCGGAAGTTCTCTTGTACCATCGGCGACACCCGGCCATTCGCTCCATCTTCACTCGATCAGAGTTCTTGGGAGGCTTGATGGCGTGGGTCCTTGCACGAGTCTAGAGCGACTGCATCGTCAGATTTGATCGCCAGACGGCATTTTGGGTTGTGCTGACTTCGACTTCGTCTTCACGTGAGCGTGAAAGGCGGCGCGCTTTAAAGTGATCCAACCAAAACGATCGCGTTTGACTGCGCTTGCGTGCCCCGTCGTAGAGCGGATGGTGTATCACCGTATATTTTCCGACCAGCCTCTTTTGACTCTATCGGCATATCTCAGACGTTCGCCGGCGCTACACGCATGCGACGGCCTGGCAGCAGAAGCATATATAGAGTTTTTGCTTAGATGGCATTGACTGCAAAGCGTCATAGTGCAGCGGTTAACACGTCTGGCTCATAACCAGAAGATCGCCGAGTTCGATTCCGGCTGACGCTTTTTGCTCTCGTTCAGAGCATCGAGCATCATCCTTTTTTGCTCAGAACTTGCAGTAATGTGAGATGCATAATGAAGAGCTAGTGGACAAGCTTAGATGGCAGCGCCGCCTGCGCCGGTGTTGGTCGCGCCAGCACCTGCGCCAGTCTGGCCAGAGGCAGAGCCTGCGAGGCCTGCGCCGGAAGTTCCAGCACCACCTGCTGCGCCAGCNCCGCCAGCNGCNGTGCCAGCAACGCCCGCGGCACCGTCTGCCNTNTGNCCTGCTGCACCTGATGCTCCGAGNGAGCCAGCACCGTTNGCGCCAACGCCAGCGGCGCCCTCGAGGTTCTCGCCCGCCGCGCCGGACATCTGTCCTGCCGAGTTCTCGAGACCGGATCCATGGAGATCGCCCGCTGCGCTCGAGCCTTGGCTGGAGCTCGTCGTGGCAGTCTGGTATGAGTTTTGGNTGGCAGCGCCGCCAATGTCGCCACTGTTTGCCACTGATCAGTCATAATTCCAGACAAGTCACAAGGAGCACGTACGCAGCGCCAATGCCTTGCGAGTATGAACCAGCCGCGCCGACTGCGCCGTGCTCACCACCGGCAGCGATCGCAGATCCTTCGAGACCCGCATAGCCGTTTGCGAGGCCACCAGCCGCTGTTCCCTCGTTGCCGAAGACGTTGCCGGCAGCAGTGCCTTGNGCGCCAACTAGGCCAGCACCACCTCCGCTGACTGAANCGACACCGCCAGCGCCGGACGCNTGCGAGCCTGCAGCACCACCTGCAGCGCTAGCTCCGCTTCCTCTGCTCTCAGATGTTAGCTCGTTGCTGGCACAATGCAAGGCTATGACTTGCCCGCCACCGACGATGGGCGAGGCAGAAACGTAGGCAACTGCGAGAGCCGAGAGAACGAAGCTGAGCGTGACCTTCATNGTGATGCGAATGNGATGCTAGTGTGATGAGGTGGTAGTGATGGCTGTGAAGTGATGGATGATTAGATCTATACCGCTTGCTTGTTAAACCATTTGCAGAACGTCCTCGGACGGTTTTGTGTTCTGAGAGGGCCAGCAAAGTAGAGCTCAGGGAATACCCAGAGGCTGACAAGTGCCGAGGAGATCATTCAGAGAGACTCTCGATGGGCGCTCCTGATCTCGAACGAGGCGAGGTCCGAGCGCGCCTCGCGTCATTGCGCAGAATCCGGCTGCTGATGATGGAATATGTAGAGCATACTATCTTGCTTTGATGACTAGGTACTGAATGCTGTATGTCTGGCGCACTGCNACGTTTAGGACTGCGAGTGTGGTGAATTGCCTCTGGAGGTGGCACTGGCCACCTACGGATTAAAAGGGCCTTCTCCACACGTAGCCTGTCTCATGCGGTCTTCGTGACCGCAGCAGGCGCAGTAGTCCTTTTGCTACAGTATGGGCCAATCAGACAGCGACTCCATGCGTTGACGACTGTTACTAAGGCATCGAAACTCAGNGCAGCGNTCTCGTGAATATGATGTCGTACTGCAATCTGCTGTAGCAGCGCAAGATCTGTATGATGGCTGACAAGGTCTTGCATTGGGATCGGAGACGTTTATGAGATATGACATGCGAGCGAGTGGGCGGACCCGGTTTATAAAGGCAGTTCGAACGTCATGCCATGATTGCAAAGTATGCGAGCACTTAGGCCTCAGACAGAGAAAATAGCATTAGAGATAGGCGATGAGCAGACTGGGGCGTTTGTAATTGTTCACTTATGGAGGACTGCCCCGTTGAGCTCAAAGAACCAGTGAGGTGGGTGGAAAGGTGCGGCGTGAGGATCGATGTGGATCGATGTGAGAAGCATTCTTCAGATCGTCTGCTATCGCTTTCCGGCCCTTCAAAGCGCTAGTATGGTCTTTTTGTAGCTAAGGTCTTCAATTTTGTATAGCTTTGCACTGTCTATGACCCTTGCATAATGTCCTGTAGATATTGAAAATTGCTAAACGTAGGGCCACCATAATCCCGCACATCTCGCGCATCTAACCACCGGAAGATTTTTGCGAGTTGAACCCGATTTGCCCTTCTCTTGTACAAAGAGCATTGAGGCCTCACAAGCGTGTTCGACCTATATCACGTAGTATCAGCTTCAATCTTGAGCATCTAGATCTTCAAGCAGAGGGATGCTCGAGACAATATTTGAGCAAATGTACTAGGGTGCGCTCGCTGTCTGCTGGAACTGACAATGGCTAGCAAGCTTCATCAAGCCTGGCACACGCTTGCTGCTAGGATGAGAATCGTCCAAGGCCGTTGAATGAGCGTCCTGAGATCACATATGCCGACTGCCAGACGAAGATGTGCCCAGGGCCTTTACCCTTTGCTCGAGTCAGAACGTCACCACAGATTCAATGAAAGGAGAGTGATGAGCAGCAAGCTTTGGCATAGGTGATGCGCAGGTTGCTCGAGCAGTCAGAGCGCTCGTAAGCACGCCGACGGGTAATTGCAAGTATGCGGACGCAAGTATGCGCGCGCAAGTATGAGGATTCGGACCTCGATATCGAAACGCCACTGGATCCCCAATTGCCCAGGTAGGTCTCGCGGTCATGCCGCAAAGATACTTCAATTCAATATTGTGGGGTGACTGCTGAGCTCTAATGCGCGAGGCGAGCGCTACAGGGCTACGTCATTCTGTAGCTCAGGGCCAACTTGGGGCGTAGGTTCGACGCGACAGCAGAGCCCAGCGGTCCGGCGCCCAAGCTAATCTATCTCAACGAGCATCTCCTTCCGAGTCGCAATCGCCATTGCGTAGCAAGTACATAGCACTGACTTCAATATGAGAGCGTCACAAAGCAGCTCTGAACGGGAACGATTGCGCGGCATCGGAAGCAACGACCAAAACCGTTCGTTGCACTATCTGTTTCTCAGCAATCTTCATCGTTCTCACGAGCCTCTTGAGCTACCACAAAGCCAGCCGGTATCCGTACGGATAGTATTGCAGCCCTCTCGATGGAGGTGGGCGCATTATGACTCCGACACGGTGCATAGTATCCGACTGTGGTGTCACGACGAGACAGCACGCTGCTTGAATAGTCAGCCTTCACGGTACTCTGAGCGGGCTTCAACGCTCTTTTCTGGTCGAACAAAGGCCGAGGGAGCAGTTTCGATCAGACCATAGACTACGAACATCATCAGAAGTTGCCTTGCAAGTCACATCCGCTGGCCAGCAGCGAGACACTATGGAATGCGTTGAGCATCTCTGCAAATTGCTGAAAGGCGATATCCAGACATTTGTACCATTTGGGTTCATTCTGGCCAGCGCTACATGTTCACTAAGAGCCCTATCAGAGGTTAGCTTGTGTCCGCGGGAACGCCATCTTGTCTTACGGTAGATGGAACTCGTTTACTATGGCAAGGTGGGCAGGTCTTCAGTACAAACCTGCTTTGGCGATCTAACTTTATCGGTACGACAGGTTGGATGCGTCGGCTACAATATGATGAGAGCATTGTCAAGCCTCTGAGGAGAGTTACCATCTTTACTGCGAACAGTACGGTTTAAAATTCGACTAGGTGAAAAGTCTTCCTAGCTTCGCACGCCGCACATGAGTGCCAGACGGAGCTGATTCGAGTGCGCGAGCATGCGATCTCGGTCTGTTCTGGTCGCAAAATCTGTTTCGACCGGCGCTCAGGGCGTCTAGCTTGGGTATATAATCTACAAGCGATATTTTCGTGCTATCGTCCTTGCTAGTACATCGGCTAGTATTTCCGCCTTTCACTCCCATCAAAGATGATCGCGGACGAGCAGGGTTCAACTCCCTGGCATGGAAATCATAATCTTTTTGCATCTTGTACATGCATACTTTTGCTGCATGCGAACCTGCTACGCATCCCAGGAAGCGATGCAAGGCTTGAGCCGAATACTTTGCGATTTACGCTGGTCGGGGCATTGGCGCCGCGCGAAGTCCTTTTTTTCCGGTATTGCCACGTCTCTTCGAAACCGAAGCGAGCGTCTGAGCCGGCGCAAGCACGCCCACCTTCGTTCAAGATGGTGGCGGGAAAGTTAGACATTGCAAAGAAACAGCACAGAGAACGATCGCAGCCTGTACAACGCAAACGGCTGGGTCTGCTCGAGAAGCATAAAGATTATGTCAAACGAGCGAGGGACTACCATGCCAAGAAGGACAAGATCAAAGCACTCCAGACGAAAGCAAGTCAGCGCAACAAGGATGAATTCTACTTTGGCATGATCAAGGCAAAGACAAGGGTGCGGCCATCGACAGCGATACCTCTCCTGTGCTAAGATCACAGCAAACGCAGGGCGGTATACATGTGCAGGATCGAGGGAATACCGCCTTGCCGCAAGAGCTGGTACAAGTGTTGAAGACTCAGGACGCAAAGTATATCGAGCGAGCGCGAGCGTCAGAAGCCAAGGTGCGTACTCGCGAGCCTGAGGAGCCCGGCTGATGCATCAGCTCTGACGCAGAGGATTGCATCCGTCAAGGCGCAGCTGGCCGTCCTCATCGATGTCGGCAGAGATGAGGAGACTGCCCGCTTAATCTCTGGCTCGGCAGAAGCAGGGCCTAGCAAGCCAAGCAAGACCATCTTCGTCGACACACTGGATCAAAGTAGGTAGCTCGTTGCATATTGCAAGCCAGCTCAATGCGCTACCAGTGAAACGCTACAAGCCGCAAGAGGTTCGCAGCAGCAAGACAAAGCCAGGGGCAGCGCCCGAGGACGAAGATATCCGGGCAGCGCAAGCAGCTAAGCATCGGACGAGGCTGCAGCTAGAACTCAAGGCGCGGCTCGAACGCGACCAAGGACTCGCACGAGCGCAGAGAGAGCTAGAGCTTACGCGGCAGCTGATGCGCAAGGGGTCGAAGAAGCTCTTGGACAGATCGAAAGCAGCCGGGGAGGAGTCGAGCATTTCGCGCGCAGAGGAAGAAGATGATGAGATCGCGCTGAGACAGATGCGCAACGGAGCAAGGCTTGAGGGGCTACCTCAAACAAAGCTGCCCGAGCCGCATCAACGAGAAGGCGTCACGACTGGCGCAAGAGTCTGGGTATGCGCTCAGAGCTGTTTCGGCAGCGTGGGCTGAGACAGTCATGCAGAAATGGAAGAACGTGAGACAACGTTGAGCATACAAGATCGCAACAACAAGGCAGGTCTTCATAGAGTTGACAGTGTATTCTTTGCGTGTTGTCGTATCGCTGCAAACGGGTTGGCCGCAAATGCTTTGTGATTGAGGATTGCCGGCAGTCGCTTCGACTCTGCTTCACTGCGCTACCTCAGCACGAATTACTAGAGCTTCGTGAGGCTCACATCATCTTTGCTCGCTTTGCAGTGGTGAGCTTGGCAGTAGACTGAGCGGGAGACTTTGCGGCTAGGGGCTCAGTCTGATGCTGTCGACTTTGCTTAATCTTGTGCTGTCTTGCATGATCTGGCGTAGGGGCAGGGACAGTCTCTGTGGTCTGTTGCAATGCGTCTTGCAGCTCGCTCAGGCTCGCACCGGCCAGGTTGGTCTTTTCTTTTCGCTTCAGTCGTCGAGCGTGCGACTTCGAATAAGGGTGCGGCTGTGTTGAAGCCTGCACTTTTCGTAGCAAGATCTTCCTCCTTTCTGCTCCTTTGTCTACTCTCGACGGTGCGGCAGGCGGATAGGGAGACGGTTCGCTGGCCTGTAATGGCTCCTGAACGAGCATCGGTGTAATTTCCTCTTTCGCTCGATGTGAGCCTAGTGTTGCCGCTTTGAGGTGCGTGCGAGCACTGTTTGCTTTCTCTGCACGAGGCTGAAGCAAGACGATCAGCTTCGATCAGAAGACAGGCAGCTAGAGCTACTGACCATGCTTTGGGCGTCGGTGACAGCGAGACGCGGCACGCGACCTCCTCAATGACTGATGACCTCATACTTATCAGCATCATACTTTCGACCAATCCGTGCTCTGCGTCGTCCGGCAGCTCGCGATGTACAGACACAATGCATACAACATGATCTGCTGGACATTTGACATGGAAAGGGGTGTGACCTCTGCGGACTCGAATCTGATGAGTGCGCGGAATGGAAAGACAGGGTTCTGGCGAGGCAGGCTGCTCTGTGCGCGACAAAGCAGACGCTGTGTCGGCGACGCTACGAGCAGCGTAGCTGGCGCTCTTCATATCGCTGCCGTGTTGATCTTGACTTTATCCCCTGGAGAGGCGTCGACCGTCTCGTAGAGCGTCTGACTGGAGGTCTGTCTGTATGCATTAAGCTGGCTGGCTTCCATCGATGATCGATGGATGGTCCGTGGTTGCTGTCCGACTCGTCATCACGCTCAAGCAAAACGACAGCTCACTGCAAAATCGCTCGGGCCTGCATTGTCGCCGATCGAGACGAATGATCCACGAAAGCATCGATGTGAAGCTCGCCGTGCCCGACATACGAATGGAATTGAGATGTTGAGATGGTTCTTCATCAGGATGTTCGCGCTCTGGATGCTCGGATCAGGGGCCAATAGCCCTGGAACAGATACTGTGATGGAGCACTGTCAGATCTTGCAAGGTGAAGTGCAGCGGGTGTGGGGAGTAGATCTCAAGACCGAGCCAACTGGCGTCGAAGCATGTCAGGGAAGAGAGCCGTGCGACGGCGACCGAGCTCGCATCTCGCTTGACCTCGAGCCCTCCCTGGACCGCGTCGAGGCCAGCTTTGACAGGCAAGTCAACGTCATCGCGTCATCGATCACCGGTTTGCTGGCCTTGTTTGTTGTAGACCGTCCCAGTCCGGCCAGCGTGGACATCCCCGCGACGGCTTACTAGCTCGCCAAGATGGGCCAGAGCGAGTACCTGGCCGCCTTTCTCGAGGCTGCCGACAAGGAAAAGGCAAGACAACAGCACGAGACCGGCCAGAACGGGAACGCCAAGCCAGACGAGCATGGGGGGACAGAGGCTGCCGGCAAGGGCGAGCACAAGAGCATCTTCGGTCCTGGCTTTGCCGAAAGAGTCAAGAAGCAGCAGGCCAAGGAAGATGAGGCGGCTCAGGACGGCAAGCCTATTCGTGCGCCTGCTTCATCCAAGGACAGGGAAGAATCCTCCTCAGCAGCCGCGACGCAAGATCCCTACGAGGCCGGCAAGGCTCATCAGCTCTTCTCCAAGGGCGGACCGTCCGCTGCTGTCACCCTGAGGGGCCCGTTCAGCATCTCAGAATCCAAAACGGCAGATGCCCTCTGGTCTGCGACAAACCAAGATACCTCGCTCGAGCGTGACGACGTGAGACCCTTCACGAAGCAGGAAAAGATTGCTGCCGAGGTGCAGAAGAGGCGCGCCAAAGGCGGCGTACAGGCTCTGCTGGGCCCAGTATATATCAAGAGCTCCGCGACTCTCTTCAATGTTGTCCCGAGCTCGGCGGGCACGCACAAGTTCGAACGGGACCGCAAGAAAGCAGAGCAAGCTTTTGCGGACGATGGCCGTGACCAGCAAGAGATCGACGCCGACAACGAGAAGAAGGAGAACGAGAAGAAAACAAACGGAGACGCGAGACCGCAGTCTGACGCCCATGAGGATAGCCAAAGAGACGACGATAAGAACGCGTCGGCAAACAAGAGCAGGTGGGCTGCTGTTCGCCAGAAGCTCGGGCGAAACGATGGTGGCAGCGCAAAGACGCCAGAAGATATGTCCAGAGCTCTCGGCGGTCACGAGCTAGTCACTGAGCTCGCAGTCGGCATGCTCAGGTCGGTTTGCGAGCGCCTTTCGCGATATCACTACTGATGTGCGAAACAGCATGATGATGATCAAGATGAGCATGGACAGGGATGAGCATGGCACATCGCGTATACCAGGTACGATGACTGCCACTTATGCGGAAGACTGTTCTGAGCTTTCGGTCAGTCTTGATGAATTATCTCAAGCTTCGCATTTCCGACTCTGTCTACCCGCTGCATGCCGCACATGCGCTGTTTCGCATAGAGCTCGAGTACGGCGATGGTCTGCTCAAGTGGGTCATATACCGTGAGATGCGTGATTTTGGTACGCGTCATTCTGACCGCTCGCGCCGCAAAACTTATCAGGCGAGCAGTCAATCTGCATGCGCATTACCGGGTCGCCAATCTACGAACGCAGATGGACCGCTTTCCCAACTTCCCTAAAACCTCGCTGCCTTACTTCAATTACCTCAAAAAGGAAGGCAAAGACAAAGATGGTAAGGAAATCGGCAAACAAGACTTTGCGGAAATGCAGCGACGAGCACTTGAAAACTACTTGCTCAAACTGATCCGCGCCACCATGTTCAGAGCGGATGCCAATCGGCTGTGCAAGTTCCTCGAGATCTCTGCCCTTGCAGTCTCGCTCGCTGCCGCGCAAGGTCTTCAAGGCAAGCAAGGCTACCTGCGGGTGTTATCTACAGGAGCATCACGTCGTAAGCGGCCTGGCTTTCATCCAGTGGACTTCAAATTCCGCCATGGACCCAAATGGTTCATCGTGCGCGAAAGCTACGTCGTCGCAGCCAACGATGCTAACTCGTCAGAGATTTTTGATGTCTTCCTCATGGATATGAACTTCACGCTTGAGCGACCCAGGCGGCCATACCGGCAGATGCTGACCTTGTTGAAAGGCAACAAGGGCGACGAGCACGACGAAGACCGCTTCAAGGAGGAGCCCGATGAGGATCAAATGACTCATAAGCAGTTGAAAAAGCAACACAAGCGCGATATCACTCCAGGCGGTGTCGGCGACCCTAATGACCCTTCGACGACCGACGCACAAGAAAAGGATGGCAGATCGCTTCAGTCTACTTCGAGTCACGTCTTCTTCATCAGGAATTCGGAACGCAAAATGAAGCTAGTGGCAAAAAACGAGCGGCAGATGGATCAATTCATCGCGTCCATCGAGCGCATGGCTGCCAACTCGCTCTGGTCAGGCCAAAATCGTTTCGATAGCTTCGCACCCATCAGAATGAATGTGGCCGCGCAATGGCTCGTCGACGGCCGAGATTACTTTTGGAATCTCAGCAAGGCAATCGCAATGGCCAAGCATACCATACACATACACGACTGGTGGATCTCACCAGAGCTTTACTTACGGCGACCGCCAGAGGAAAAGTGGCGATTTGACAATCTCTTGAAGCGCAAGGCGGAAGAAGGCGTCAAGGTCTTTATCATCGTGTATCGCGAAGTCTCAAACGACTTTACACCTGTGGACTCGACGCACACAAAGACGACGTTACTTGGCTTGCACCCGAACATACACTTGCAGCGATCGCCTGATCATATGGGCACAAGGACCTTGCTCTGGTCACATCACGAGAAGATGTGCGTCATAGACGGCGCAATCGCCTTCATGGGAGGCTTCGACATCTGCTTCGGTCGATGGGATACACCTCAGCATCTGCTCGTCGACGACGATGACGAGGAGCGTATCTGGCCCGGCAAAGACTACAGCAACTCGCGCGTATCAGACTTCTCGAATTTGACAAAGCCATTCGAGGACATGTACGATCGCAAAGTGGTTCCTCGTCAACCTTGGCATGACATCGGCCTACAGCTTATTGGTCAGCCAGCACGCGATCTCGTTCGACACTTTGTACAGCGCTGGAATATGCTTTTGCGAACCAAGAATCACACTCGTATGATGCCGTTCCTACTGCCCATGCCAGACTTCACGGCTGCGGATCTCAAAGAGCAGCGTATCACCGGCACTTGCGAGGCTCAGATCTGCCGCTCGTGTGGTCCCTGGTCGATGCAAACGCCGGATCGGGTTGAGCACTCGATCACCACTGCTTACGTGAAAGCAATCGAAATGTCAGATCACTATGTTCACATCGAAAACCAGTTCTTCATCACATCAACGCAAGTTGAGGGAGCTACGATAGAGAATAAGATCGGAGACGCACTCGTCAGCCGTATCCTGAAGGCACATGAGGAGGGCACGCCATGGAGAGCTTGTATTATCATTCCCCTTGTGCCGGGATATCCGCTCTCAATGGACCATCCGGACGCAGGCTCGGTTCGCATGATCGTTGAATGCCAGAACCGAACAATCGGACGAGGCGAGCACTCAATCTTTGCGCGGCTCAGGCGGGCAGGCATCGATCCGGACGAGTACATCTCGTTCTTCAGTCTACGCGGCTGGGGTCGCATGAAGAAGACTGGCTTGCTCGTCACTCAAGATATTTACATTCATGCAAAGGTGCGCCGCATGTGCTTTCCTTGGCATGCCTGGCTGACGATGCCGCAGTGCATGATCGTGGATGACCGTATCGTGATCATCGGATCTGCGAACATCAACGAGCGCTCACAACGAGGTGATCGGGACTCAGAACTTGCCTGCGTCCTGCGCGACACGGACCTGATTGATGGCAGCATGGGTGGAAAGCCTTATAGAGTCGGCCGTTTTGCTCACACACTACGCATCCGTCTTATGCGCGAGCATCTCGGCTTAGATACCGACGCACTTGAGGCGGAAGAGGCCAACATGGATCTGCTGGAGCGTCGTGCCGTGCAACACGAAGACGATGTGAAGCCGTGGGACCCGAGCAACGAGCAGAACCGTGCGGATGAAGACGGGGAAGGCGGCGGCAACTCGAAAGTCACCCAGTCGACCGGTTTCTTCCATCACGTAAAGTCAGGCGCTCATAAGGCATCTCGCGAGACTGCTTCCTTTGGCGAGGGTCTCAAGGAGACGGCCGCCAACAAGCTGCAGAAGGTTGACCAGTCGACAGAGCATGCAGGCGGTGAGGCTGCGGCCGAAGCGATGGAGCATATAGATCCGAAGCACAAGGAGAAGCAAGACGAAAAGCCTCAGAATTCAGAGGCTGTCGATATTGCTGCCGGGAAAAAATCGGGTAAAGCCTCTGCAAGCACGGTCGTGCCTACGCTCGAGGAAAAGGTCATGGCTGAGGGTCGACCTGTCGATGCTCACGAACCCGGGCAGCATCACAAGAAAGCGCCGCTTGGCCTCAAGCCGCCCAATACAGACTCTGACAGCGCGGAGCCTGGCCAAACAGACCGTGAGACTTCTCAGGGAGAATCATCCGCCCAGCAATTCGCCAACCGCCAAAGCAAGACGCCTAAGCCTAAGCATACGAAAGACACCACGCGACAAGGTAGCACAGACAAAGAGAGCGGAGAAGCCGAAGCAGACGAGCAGGAGGAAAGCAAGAAGAGCGACATGACAGACCTTTCCCAGAGTCGCGACCAAAAGATGACCCAGTCGAATACAGACGCTGATGACTCTCGCAAGATCACAAAGTCAACCATGGGTGCAGGCGCCGGCGACCCCTCTGATATTGCCAATGCTGGCTCGGTAGCTGACAAAGATCGGGACGACGAAGAGAAGACCTCGGCTGAAAAGGAGGAGGATCGCAACGAGGCTCGACTTGATGGGGCTGCGCTCGAGCGTGCTCGGGAGGAAGGCAATGACGCTCAACAGAAACCAGGTAAGGACATAGCTGGACAGCTCAAAGAGTCGCTCGGCTCGAAGATGTCGCCTTATGCCGTGCCTATACAACCGCCGAAGATTGATCCTAAAGGCTTTGCCGATCCACTTGTGGATCGCTTCTGGAAAGATACCTGGATGACCGTCGCAGTCAGAAACACACAGATCTTCCGTAAGGTCTTCCGCTGCGTACCAGATGATCTCGTCACGACTTGGGATGGTCTAAAGGACGTACGTTATGTCGATGCGCTGCTTGATCGGACGCGCTGACCCAAGGATACATTGCTGCAGTGGAATGCGTGGGCCCAGAGACACGAGAAGCCTCACAAGGATGGCAATGCACCATCTAGCGGAGGCGAGAGATCTCCGACGACTGCGACCAGTGGCAGGTTCAGTGCGCAGCAACGTTCAGGCAGCTCGCATTCACTGAGCAAGCAAGAAGGCTCGAGGGAGCAAGCAAAGGCAGCAGGAGCTGATGATCCTAAGCTCCTCAAAGACGAGGGACCCGGTGCCGGAACGGGTGGTACTATGCCGAGCTCGACGAGCAAACAGACAAAGAAACAACTCTTCCAAGAGCCGTTCACCTCTCAAGAAACAGATCAAATGCACGATGTCCTCGAGGAGATTCAAGGGCATCTGGTCATCTATCCGACACGCTTTCTCGAAGCAGAATCTGCCGCCGGCTCGTTCCTCTTCGCCAAAGATCGTATCCAGTCAGTCTCTCTGCTGATTGTCAGTGAGAATCATGCTCAATGACTTGCGCAACAGGCCCATCGCTATCTTTGATTGATCGGCTGAGCAGTGACTCACGAACACATTCATACACGCACACTAATTTTGTATCTGTCATTTGCAAGGCGAGCTGGGTATGCAACGTGTCTCGACCTATGGAAGATCGTCCATTGATCACGGGCAGTATATTGAGTCGCCCCGTGCGCGAGCTTGCACGAGTCGCGTCGCCACTTGCCATCAAGTACGTATCAGGCACTGCGCACGCCGCCGTGCTGCTGGCCTACCGTGATGGACCCAGAAGGAAAGCTGATGGTGGAGCTGCATGTGAAGTATATTCAGTCGCTCGATCAGGTGCTTCGAAGCGGCCATCGTAGCCGTCGGATGCTGAGCAATCAAGCAGCGTCGAAATGAACTGGCTTACCACTTGACGGAGCACCTGCGAATGAACGGCATCTACTGGGGATTGACAGCGCTAGCATTTCTCAACAGAAAAGATGCTCTCCCACGACAAGACATGCTCGACTGGGTGATGGCCTGCTGGGACGACAAGACAGGCGAGTGGTTGTCATACTCTTTCGACTGTCCCCAAATCTTGATGTATGACGCATGTCAGGCGGCTTCAGACCCCATCCTGGCCACGACGTCAATGTACACTGCACGCTATCGGCCGTTCAGATCATTGCGACACATGATGCATTGCACATCCTCACGCCACACCATGTCGAGCTCATCGTTCAATGCGAGTCTGACGCGCTGCCTGTTCAATCCATCCAAGCTCACACGCTCTGCGACAGATATCTTGAGCCTGCAAGACGAAGTGACGGGCTCATTTGCAGGTGACGAATGGGGCGAGGTCAACACCCGCTTCTCTTACTGTGCCGTCAGCACACTCGCCCTGCTCAATCAGCTACATCGACTGGACAAGCAGAAGACGGCCTCCTGGATCGAACGTTGCCGCAACTTTGATGGTGGCTTCGGCATGACAGAAGGCGCAGAGTCACACGCTGCCTATGGTGAGGCCTCAGTCAGGCGTCAATGGCCTTTGCTGAGCTACGCTCAATAGTGTGGACTTGCGTCGGCGCGTTGGCTATACTGGGACGCTTGGACATTGTTGACCGGGATACACTGTCTTGGTGGCTCTGTGAGCGACAGCTGCCCAACGGAGGTCTCAACGGAAGGCCAGAGAAGCTCGAGGACGCAAGTCGTGCCTATGCATTCGAGGAGCAGTACTCAAGCGAACGATGCGCAGGTCTGCTACTCCTGGTGGGTCATCGCCACACTGGCCATACTGGATCGCACAGACTGGGTCAATGGCGACAAGCTGTCAAGATTCATATTGTCCTGTCAGGTTCGCGCTGCCGTGGCGTGCTCGATCACAGCTAAAACGCACACAGGATACGGACGATGGCGGCATCGCAGATCGACCGGAGGACGTGGCAGATGTCTGGCATACTGTCTTTGGCATTGCAGGTGGGCAATGGCTCACTGCAGGAAGGCAGTAGCAACATCGCTGACAATCGGGCAGGATTGTCATTACTAGGCCATCCAGGTCTCGCCAAGGTCGACCCTGTCTTCTGCATGCCGCGCGCTGTCACTATCAAGACGTCACAGACCTGAGCATCTGATTATTCGAGCTGCCTCCACGGAGGAAACTCTTCGTCAAGTCGCGCTTTGATGCGATCGCGATGCGGAAATCTGGCATTGTTCATCTGACGAAGGTAGACGGTGATCATCTTCTTGGACACCGGCGGCGCTTTGCCGCGTCCGAGCTGGTCGAAGATGACGCCTTCGATCTCCTCGAAGAGACCGAGTCTGCCCATGGCCTCGAGCAAAGTCTGCCAATTATGCTCAGATGGCGGCAACGGGGACTGCAGCCAGACGTCATAGATTTTCGCCTGCGCCCAAGGCAGCATATCCTGATTGTCACTGACGTGATGCGAGATTGCGTCCAGGTAATGGCTCAGCATAAAGTTAGCCTTCGATGCACTGTGTCTCGGCAAAGCTCGATGTGCCTGCCAGATCTCCTCCGCTTCTGATAGGGCACCGCATCTGCCGTAAGCTTGCAGGAGCGGTACATACAGAGTCGGCAAATCTTTGCTGAGCTCAACATCGATTCTGATGCGCGCATGGAGTAGCTTGAGCTTCTGCAGCGCCAGCTTGCCTTGGCCTGATTCTGCCAAATCGCTGTAATATATTGTAAGCGAAGCAGCGGCAGCCGATGGTAGATGGCCGTAAAGTGTGATCATGTCATCGACAAATGCGTCCACAAGCATCTGATCCGGCAATTTGCGCACGCCATTCGGACTTGACCTAAGAAACGCCACAAAGAGTCGGGCGTGAACGTTAGCAGACCACCTCTCGCCCCTCGGAAGCGCTTTGTGAACAGCTCGGTACAGCGAGAAAGCCTCCATATGATCGGCTGCGTTCTTCATGAGGCCTTCCAAGTGGGCTGCCGAGAATTCGGCCGTCATGGGGACATCGTAGGCAGCCATGTCGCGCAGCAGCTCGCGACTGAGTGCGGCATCACGAATGTCGCCAGCAAACCGCTGTATGACCATGTAATCTCTAGGTTGCAGAGGCACGATGCACTCGTCGGGCTGCTTGTGCGCCGTGTACAAGCCCAAGATGATCCTCTTGGCATCGATTGGAGAATGCCTTGCGAGAGCTCGCTGAACGTACGAAATAAGAAACATCGCAACTGCGCGATGCGGTGTGTACGTTCCTCTCCGGATGATGGTGTCGTAGTACGTCAGTGGCTCTGCGAGGATTGCTCTGGCACGCATCTCCGTAGCCGAGTAAGCGTCTTCGCCATAGCGGATCGTCAATCGCTCGAGAATGCAGAGATGAAGCCAATGAAAGTCTGCATCGCGAATTTTCCCGACGATGGAGTCATCGAGCAAGGTATCACAGAACTCCGTTGCTGATTCGGCAGAGGTGAAATGCTCTGCGGGCGCCCAGCAGATGAGATCCGCGACTTGGGTCTTGTCGAGCAGGATGCCGCCAATGTTGTGGAGCCGTCTGGCTTCGTCCAGAGCAGCTCGATATCCCTCAAAGGTGTACACAGCTTCGAGATGAGCTGAGAGGAATGCGCGAGACCGGCGACAAGCATCATCAACACTCGTACCGAGGTGCGACAATAGCTCGTTTCGCCACGACGTATATGCCGACTGCTTGACCGGTGCGGCTGTCAACTCAGCCTTCCGAAACGAACTACGGAGCTTGGCAGCGACAATATCGAGCGTGAGGGGAAAGCCGTGGCGCTCGACCTGTGTCAGAAGGGCGTCGAATTGTTCGGCAGCCTGTATTTCTCTGCCACGCTCGTCGCTGCTGGTACTCGCTCGGCTTGTGGGAAACGGTCGCGCAGACAATTGCGTCAACAAGATTTCGTAGCAAGCTATGGGCAGCAAATCGGGACCCGCCATTGCAGCGATAGCATCTTGTGTCGTGGTATCAGCCTGATAGCGCTCTCTGGACGGCTTCTGCAAAGCCAGCAGCCATGTGTCGAGTCTGAGGCGCTTCAAATGCTGTTGCCTCCTTTCATTCCCTGTCGCAGCAAGGAACTCGCGCTCGAAGGATGCATGCTGCGCGCGCAGCACACTGATGACACTGTTGGACGAGTGAAGACCGTACAACTTGATCCGGAGCAGATCGTGATGCTCTGCGGTCTCGAAAACGCAGGTCCACAAGGCGCGCAAAGCATGAAGCTTCACGATCGCCGCCAGCATCTCTTGTCGACGAGGGCAGATGACATCTCTGTCTAGTCTAGCTGCGACAAATGAAAGGAGCGCTGTAAGTCCGTCCCATTTGACTGACCGATGAGCAGATGCTTGTATCCTGCTCGACGCCATTCAGCTCGCGTCCAGCGTCGGCTTGCAGCGCGGGCTTACTCGATATGTCGAGATGTGGTCGTGCCAGTCTGGATGCCGTACTTCCATGGACGATCTTGCAAAAGCAAACGCAGCAGCCCTTGAAGTGAGTCAAGTAGGCCGTCCCAGTCCTGGGTCTGTACGCCCTCGTCAATTTGCTTGAGCCAGCTCGAGTGATGTCGTGATGTAAAGGGCAATCTGAGTAGCGAGGCAAGCGATGACTGATGCCGTACGTGAATGACACCATGCCGATGTAGCGTTCCGGAGACGCCGTCGGTCAGGTTGTTGACGGCACCTTTGCCAGACGATCGCAAGAATGCATGAAGAGCTGCTTGAACATCGAGTCTCGAGCGCCCGTAGAGGCGTTGTTGGGCATAGCTCAACCTGCTCAGTGCATTCCGACGTACCACTTGCAGAGCACACTGCATTCAACCTCAGCAAGTCAGCAGATCGGCCTGCCGCTAGGCCCTTGAGCGCTTGAGCTCGGCGTCTCAACGTTGCGTTGCAAAGCGCGACGCGCACAGCGCTGTCGCCACAAGCAGCGCATACCCCGAGCTGGTGTCCCCAAGTCGGTGTGGCTCAGCCTGTTTGATCAGGACATCATAGTGGGAAAGTACACGAGACGTTTTGGCGCATCCCAATTGCATTTCGCTGCATACAAAAGCATGCATCGTTGGTCTCACTTGGCTCGTGGCGACTCGGGCGGCTCTGGCGAGTATGAAATTGCGAGCAGAAGTGCTCCGCCGCAAGCTGTCCCGTAGCGGGGGCATTCGATGAGCTGCAGATTCTGATCGCATGTCATCAGACGTCCGATCGCATCACGAGCTAGCTTCGCGCGCGCACGGCGAGGCGAGACAGCTGCTGTGTCGCCTACTGCCTGTGACGGCTCGAGTCGCTCAGAGGGGTGACTCTAATGATGGTCGTATGGAAAATATGTCGTGAGTCAATGGGCACGGCGAAGTTGCGAGAGAACCATCTGGTGATCGCTTGACTTGGGTCCTCTTTCGACCATGTTGGATAGCACAGCATGCTTGGTGACTGACCATTGTGCAGCATTGTCTAGCATGAGAACGTAGTCTATGACTTGGTAGCCAGATGTCGACGATCCAAAGTCGGTGAAGGTCGACGTTTCCCCATAGCGCACTCCTTTTGAATCGAGTGCGACAGAAGTATCGAGGAAGGAGAGTGACGGGACTGTATCCAGCTTTTCGTTCAGGAGTCGCTGAGCTTTTGCTCGTGCGTTGTCATCCGAAAGCTCTCGTATTGCGGTCAATGCCCTTTGTTTGTAGCGGTCGCCAGTCAGGACGCGGTACCCTGCTTCGTGAGCCTCAGAGTTGAGATCGCCAAGAAGGAGAACGAGCGGCTTCTGCTCTCTGGCAAGAGTGCTATACCGAGCAGGGAGTCCGGCTTGCCGATGCGCTGAAGGACACTGCTCGGCCCATCGAGCGCAACGGCTGCACTGAGGCGTGTTCAGCAAGTCGTTGATAATGCGCAGAATCAGATGTGAGCTCTGTTCCCTGGCTTGCGCTCCACGATCATCATAGTGTGTGTTGACCACCCAAATCTGCTGATCCCCAGAGCTGTTTCGGTTGGGCGTGGTGATGCGCGTGCCGCTGAGGATGTCGGCGCCCAGGTCAGGATCGGCTGTGTCTGGCGAAGACAAGTTTTGACTGTCGGCTCCGCGCGTGCCAGGCAGATCTGGTCCAAGTTCAGGATCGTGATAAATATCTCGCGGTGACGCAGTGGGGTTGGTGCGAGGGGGAAAGAATTGCTGCAAGTGATCTTGCAGTAAGTCCTCGCCGAGATCCGGGTCAGCATGTTTTTGTCTTTGCTGAGATACGTCTGCTGCTAAAGGCTCTGTGGTAGTCAGGGCTGGCAACACGCCGGCGATGGCATCATCGATGAGGCTTACAGGCCGTAGCCTCGCTAGGGTCATCATGCGCGGTTGGCCCTGCGAGCAGCGAGTCAGACATGGCTGCAGCGCAACAAAGTCGCGCTGACAGCATCCCATCCTTTACTGCCGGGTTTCTCTGGCGTAGGAGACAGCCAATGATGCTGGACGTCGATGAGCTCGAGCTTGTCACGTCGCCAAAAGATAGGCACGCTCTCGCCAGCTTGTTCCCCGTCATCTCGCCCGACGCCTACTGAGTCATACCCGCCCTGATGCTCGGCCGAGAGGCCAGCGACGAGATTGACATACTGAGGATGAAGCGTCTCCTGAAAGCCGATGATATCAGGCTGCTCCCAATGGACCTGCTCGAGTATCTTTGGCAGTCTCTCTGACCATGGCCTTTCTTTGCCCGCCCGGCGAGCTTTCTCCGCTGCGTCCTCGGCGACGGAGAGCTGTGCTGTGAGGAGAGTCCGCTTGATCGCAGCCGGGGACACTGAAGAGACGGTCCTGGGATCGTAGCGGATATTGAACGTCGCTAGCTTAAGGTCATCAAGTGTTTGCCTTATGAAGGGGTTGGGCATCGTCATCTGCCTTGCTGGCACGGGCGAATGAGCAGAAGCGAGAATGACAGAGGCTGCTGCAATCACAAGGACTGACGCTCTCATTGGACGAGCGAGATATCAGCGGGATACCATCGACACGCGCGTCACGCGTCAATCAGCTGCATGCTTGGCGAGACGCAGCTGAGTTCTAGTCCGAGAGCTCCAATCTCAGACAACAAACAGCTGGGGAGAATGATAGATTCTGCAGAGGCGAGCGAGCAAGCCGCTGAGCTGTGTAAGCGTCGAAACGCCTTCCAAGATACGCATATGGCTGAAGCCGATCTCCTGCGCGTCTCGCCCGTCAGGCCTTCGAAGCAAGTCTGGCGCGAGGTCACGGACCTTGATGAATTCGAGCTTGGTGTACTCTGGCAGAACATCTGTGCTCTTGGTGACTCTGAAGATGGTAGTGACAATGTCGACGGCAGAATAGCCTTGGTGCCAGAGCTTTTCGAGCATCTCCATGCTGACATCGATGTCGCCCTTTGCGCAAGCTTCGATCATCTTATTGACTGTCACCGGATGCGGCTGGTCGCATACTTTGAAGACCGCCTCGGAAGAGACGAAGCCAAAGCCTGAATAAGTCGATTGAAGGTTGTTGATCGCTTGTCGCATGTCGCCATCCGACGTAAAGATAAGCGACGCCAGCGCATCGTCCGAATACTTGACCTGTACCAGCGTGAGCAGCCTGCACACGATGAAGCTACAAGGCGGGAGGTACCTGCTCCATATCGCAGATCTCGACGATACGCTTGAGTAGCTGTTTGTCCGACAGCCGCGCATATCGAAGTATTGCGCACCTGCAGATATCACAGCGGATCAGAGCTGCGCAGCGCCACAGCTTCTAGCCTACCTCGACTGGATCGGCTCTATGATCTTATTGCTCTGATTGCAAGCCAGAGCAAAGCGCGTCGTGTTGGAGTAGATCTCCATGGTCCGACGAAGCGCTTGCTGTGCGCCGGGAGTCATACTGTCGGCCTCGTCGAGAATGATGATTTTGTGTCGCCCGGCGGGCAGTGTCACCTTCTTCTGAGCGAACGTCTTGATCCGGTTCCGGACGACATCGATACCTCTGCCGTGCGGCATGAGCGCGTGTCACATGCTCCAACGGGCCAGCCGCGCCTTTCATCCGACGCGTTGAGCTCGAGCACGCCCTCCTTGTAGGCTTTGCCGAGGAGCGCGTGTGCCAGTGCGAGAATGGAGGTCGTCTTGCCAATGCCAGGTTGACCCTGACAGAATGATGATCAGCGTGATGATGCTTACGAGCATGCCCGAATATTATGCGAACCGAAATGATGATATGAGGGCAGTTGCCATCTCGGGCAATGACTTTGAGTCGCTCTATTGTCTCCTCGTTACCTACGATATCGTCGAGCACCGCGGGACGGTACTTTTCCACCCTGTGTCGCGCGCTGAGCCTGCAGTGCGCCTCGACTCGGCGGAGATCGTACCATGGCATCTCGTATGCGACCGGACCATCGTCTGTGTCGCCATTGGCTCTGCCTTTGCCCTTTGACTCCGTCATCGCCATCAGGCTCTCGACAGGCGCAGGCGCGCGACACGAGGCCACCACCGCCATCTGCGTCTTCTCCACACCGGCGACTTCCTGCAAGCGAAGCCCAACGCGCGCCCTTGCCATCACACAGGGGTCGCGGCGGGGTATCAGCTGCCAACTGATTGCTGGGTCCCGGGGCAGTCATGGACAGCTCGGAAGCAGCAGACGCTGTCCTGTCAGCAGGAGATGCAGCAGCAGCAAATGGACTCGGTCCGCAACCCAAGACAGCTCGTCCAGCCGGCAAGGCTACCACCTTGACACCTCAGACTGCAGACCAAGGCGGTCCCGTCCGCAAGAGTGCATCTGCACCCCTTGCGCCTGCACGATCGACACAAGCTCGTGCGCCCTCGCCGGTCCCGAAGCAAGGCGTCACCGCGCCTCTGCCGCCGTCCAAGTCTGATGCCGAGCCGGTACAACAGGCTAGCATAGGCGCGAGACGAGCTGCGCCCAAATTTCAGATGAAGCCATTCACAGACATGAACAGCAATGATTCAGCCAACTCGTCTGACGAGGAGCTCAGCGCTACCACACCCAACCTGGCGGAAACGTCTGCTGCTCTCAAGCGTTCTTTGAGCATCAAAAATCTGAAGGATCTTGATGTCAAAGATGCCCTGCCGGCCGTCTGGCGTAAGCCAGGCGAAGGTCGCAAACGCCCCAAAGATCTCGAGCAGCTCCTCATTTGGTCTCTACGCGGCGGTCTACGCGCTTTCTTGACTGGCTACAGTTTACGATCAGGCGTCAATCTCGTCATGGTCCTCTTCGGCCTCATGCGTAACGGGTAAGCTTCCGAGACTGTGGCAAGCGTCATGGCTGACAAACAAGCAGCAAATTCAACCTGACAAAAATTCTCAATTCCGTCTTTGGCATTGACGCTTTCCGCATGGGCGCCATGTTCGGCTCATTTGCATTCTTGTTCAAGTCGACCAATCAAGGCTTGCGCATCTATAACCCTGGGCCGAGAGGGCCAGGCAAAGAAGAGATTTGGCATGCAGCCCTCGCGGGCGCCGTCTCGGGCGTGGCCGTCCTCGCAGAGAAGAAGCAGCGTCGTCTCACCTTTGCCCAGCAGCTCTTCGTTCGGTACGTTACCGACGCATCTGATCGTCTGTAGATGCTCATGGGTATCTGCAGAGGTTTGCAAGGATTGTATAACATTGGTAAGAGCAGGGGCATGCCTATCATTCCTCATGGCGACGTCCTGCTCTTTGGCCTTGCCTGCGGTCAGATTGTGAGTTATACGTCTCTTATAGGTCTATCGCGAGCTGAACTTGCTCGATGGTAGATGTACGGATGGATGGTGAGAAGATTGCAAACGCGGTCAGCGCGAGACTGACGGATTGACAGATGTCACCCGAGTCGCTTGCTCCAGGCTATCGCCGATGGATCACTATGGCTTCACGCGTACGTACAGCACTACCAACAGAAACCCATTTTAATGCGAGACGACAGGTGTCTCCACCGGCACTGCCAGTCAACCTGGCCATCGAGCGCAACAAACCGGTGCCCACCGAAGACCTAGAGAAGCTACTGAGATGGCCAGGGATCACACCGAAGAACAAGGCTATTCTCGAGGGCATCAAGGCTCAGGTCAATGACGGCCAAGTACAGTCATTCTTACCCTGTGCGGGCATTCACCCTTGGATCGACACATGCACGATGACTCAAGTAGAACGATGGATCAGCGTCTTCCGATGGATGCTGCCCGTCTACAGCGCACTCCACTTCATACCGCCCGTCCTGCTGAAACGCAAAGCATTTGCGCAAGAGTGAGTCCTGCGCGCGCACCTGTACGATGACTTACATATCCAGCAGTCCTTTCAAGTTCCTATCGCGTTCAGCCATCGGCACCTTCAGGTCTTGCTCTTTCTTGGGCACATTCGTCATCATATTCCAAGGACTCGTCTGTCTGAGTCGCAATCTACAAGAAGCCTTCCTCGGCAAGTTTGCCTTTTTGGATGCCATCCTTGGTCACCGATACTGCTACTGGGGCTACGGTATGTTGCTATCTTCGTGGTTAGCCGCATTGATCCAATGCGCCGAGCAGGCTTCGCGACCAGTGCAGCCATGTTCATCGAAGAAAAGCGAAGACGCGGCGAACTCGCCATGTACGTCTTACCCCGAGCGCTCGAGTCGGTTTGGTCGGTGGCACGTAGCCGCTCGTGGGTTCCTCTCATTCCTGGCGGCGAAGTCGTCCTCACTTCCACGGGTCTCGCTATGGTCATGTCGGCATATCACCATGATCCCGCGCGTCTGTCTGGTCTCGTTCGAATGCTATTATATCAATTTATAGGCAGAAGCGTACGTCATCGTCTGCTCTCTACGTGTCACCGCTGATCTTACGATAGTGAGTGCGCATATAACATTGCATTAGATCATTGGCACGCGTCTGTGCGCAAGCTTGTGCGCGTAGAGGCCGTGCTGTAGCTCCTAGTACATACCTCTCGGCACACTAACGGCGCCAAAGACGACCTACTTAGGAATCCTTTAGCACGCATGGTGTGTCCAGCATGAAGAGGTAGGCGGCCATAGGATATATAAGCTGATAGCGGTTTTTGTGGGTCATCAAAGCACCTTTCAGCACTTCTTCAACTAGCTTCACTCGCAACACTCGATCATCACGATGAAGGTCACATTCAGCTTTGTTCTGTCAGCTCTGGCAATCGTCTCGGTCTCTGCATCGCCCATCGTCGGCGGAGGGCAAGTACATCGCGTCGCGTTCAATCAGCATGCTGACTTGTCGTTGCAGAGGAAGTGGCGCTAGCGCAGTAGGTGCTGCTACGGGATCGCAGGCTTCCGGTGCCGGCGATGTAAGCTCGCTCAGCAGCGGTGGTGCTGGTGCACTTGGCGCACAAGGCGATGCCGCAGGCAACCTCTACGGCAAGGAAGGCTCAAAGAGTCATGGCAAGGCCGATGGCTACGGTGATTGGTCTGGCTCGGGCATGGTTGGCGCAGGCGAGAAAGGTGCAGTCGGTGCTGCCGGTTCGTACTCGCAGAGCACTGGTGCCGGGTACGTCCCAAATGCCTTCCATAGACCATTGGCTGACAATGATGCCTATCAGTGGCGATATCGGCGGCGCTGCAACGCAGAACTCGTACCAGTCTGCCACGACAAGCTCATCGCAAGGTTCCAGCGCCGCTGGCGATCTCCACGGTTCCGGACTCGAGAGCTCGAGCGGAAACATGTCTGGCGCAGCCGGCGAGAACCTCAAGGGCGCTGCTGGCGTTGGCGCGAATGCAGATGGTGACCTTGGTGCGTCGGGCTCGGCAGGCCAGAAGGCATCGGGCGCAGCTGGCCTTGCTGGCACTGCATCGGGCGACGCCGGCACTGTCGGAGATGCAGGCGCATCGGGCGCAGGCGCAGCTCTCGGCGCGACTGGTCAGACCGGCGCAGGTGCTGGCGCGACCAACACCGGCGCAGGCGGTGCTGCTATTTAAGCTTCTGTTCACGGATTATAATCACTCATTATGCATCTCACTTCCTTGCTCTGGTCTTCGCGCTTGAGTCTCTCCGCTGTGCTGACCGGGCTGATGTTATTGTCGCTTGCTCGATTTAGCTCTCTGCAAAGGAACCATGCAGATTTTACAGCAGACCCTCTAACGGCCCAGTCCGATAGGTGACAAGCAAGAGAAGAATCAGAGACTAGATCTTGACTTCCTTGACGCCGTCCTTGAAAATGCTAAGGTACGGCGTTGTGCCGTCCTCCTGTTCACAACTGCGTCAGGGCAGGTACATAACTTGCTGCGGATGTCTTACTCGGTAGTTGAGCAGCAAGACCATGCCGTCTGGGTTCATGCCTTCACCCGTGTAGAACTCGTAGTCACCAAAGCTGCCGAGAATCTTTTTGATGTAGCCTGCCGCATTCTTCTCAAACGCAGAGACACGGTCCGGGTTGTTCTCTTGCAGGTAAGCCTTGACCGCCTTCATGTAGCCCTATCCCGAGCTGTCAGCTCATGCTAACGACGATGCGTGCGATTGCGATCACCTTGATATATGTCATGTAAGACTTTTTGTCGAAGCTCGTTGACTGCAAGCGGAAGCTATGTACGACATCGTTGACCTGAGTGGCGCCATCTGCGAGCGCTTCTTCCTGTTCTTCTGCAGATGGATTGCCGCCAATGTCGACGTCGCCCTCCTTGACGAGGACCATGTTGCAGTCGACTTCGTAGACGACATCGTCAACCTCCTTCATCTGTGCACACGCCAGTCAGCAGAGGCCTATATAGCGCGCAGAGTGTGCATGCGGGCCGCAGGTGAGGACAAGAAGCCGAACGCAGCGTTGGCGCGGTCGCGACTGCACGTTGACTGCAGTTGTAGCTACACGTGCCCGCTCTTCGCTGCTGAAGAGAGCTATCGCTCAAGATGTGTATCCCTTGTCGCACGAGCCGACGCCCGACGGACGGTGTGCTGATGTGTGAACCAGCGCAAGGGCAACAAGGCAGAAGCGCGTCAAGATTGCAACGAGCCAGCGTCGCAGGGTTCTTGCTGATGCATGCAGCCGGCACTGACCTTGTAAGCATCCGACAGGAGCTCATCGCCGCTAATGACGTCTGTGTAGAGCAGCATATCGACTTGAGGCGACAGTCGCAAAGCAAAATTTTGATGGGCACTTCCCAAAACGTTTGACACGTTGGCACGCGCGTGCCGTGCGTCGCGAACAAATCGCCACGCAAGGTCGGGGTGCTCCAGCCTGATGCACTATGTGAGTCCGTCACGGCAGTGGAGGTGGAGCTGCTGACTGTGTGTGTCAGGCCGCTACCAGACGAGTCCCGGGCAACGAGGGCGAGCGAGTTGATCAAGCGCTTCCAGACGACCATCAATGCCAACACCGAGGATGACAGCAGCTCGGAGTCGCTCAGTCAGTCATCATCATACAAGCGAAGATCATACATACCACCGCTGGTCCCACAGCAATCATCTGGTCAGCTTGGCATAGCACCGGGCACCGTCCCCGTCAATTCTGCATCGCTACCCCTCACGCGACCGTCGCCGCCCCGACCAAAGGCATGCGCAATACCCTCGTTTGAGCGCTCCATCGGCTGACTGGTGCCGCTCGATTTTACCAGAGCTTCCATGGTGCCGTTGGTCAGGTTTGCAAGTCACTTGACGTGCCAAACCTCGCTATTGAGCCGTTGCAAAAGCATTCAAACAGCACAGCAGAGGCTACTATACTGCCTAGCACGGCCGTTGGAGGTGTCAGGCACGAAACTGATGACGCACTCTCCCCTTTGCATTCATCAGAAGCAGCACCCGACCTCCCGGGCAAAGAAATCGCGCACCAACAGGCGGATCATCCGGAGCCCGAGCCTGAGCCTGAGCCTGAGCTCAAGCCGGACCGAGACCAATCGCTAGAGCTCGCTCCCGAGCCTGCTCCAAAGGACGCCTCGAGCTCAGAGATGCTGACTCGCGGCCTACCAGCAAGCGACGACCGTAGTGTCAAACCCGCATCAAGCGAGCCTGCAGAGATCACAGGATTGACAGAGAACCTTGAAGACAAGCCTTTGCCGTTGCCGCTGCCGTCCACAGAACCAGGCAACGAGAAGCCCCTTCCCGTAGTCGCTGAGCAAAACGCAAATAAGGAGTCATCCTTGGATGCCCCACTGCCGTCAGAGCCTTCGGAGTCAGCCGCAGAGGTCGCACCGCCAGTCAAAGCTGCAGTCGAGCAAGCCCATGCGCCCTCGCCCTCTGCTGCTGCGGCTCGCCGCGCTGTCTCTGCCCGGATGGCGTCGACTCCGACTGCGTCCACGCTTGCCAAAGCTCGCGTATCTCCTCGACCGTCGCTAGATAAGCCAAGTACACCTGTCCGTGCGCCTTCATATGCAAGGCCAACAGGCACGACCAGCGCGAAGAAGGAAGCGTCGCCCACACTTGGTTTTAGCAAGCCATCGAGCGCCACAAAGAAAGCTCCTACCACGCCCAACGTTGGCGCTGCACGCGCAATGCCAAGCTCTGACAAGTCGGCGAAGGATTCGCCAGCCGCTCAACCTCGAGAGCGATCCCGCGCCGTCTCGGCTGCTAGCTCGTTGAAGACGAGCACGTCGTCGACGACATCATCAGTCAACAAGGCAGCGCCCTCGTCGACAGGCTCTAATGCGAGTTCCCCGTCCGTCAGCCGACTGGCGACAGCTTCGACTGCCGCTTCTCGAGCTCGCGCAGCAGCAAATGCAGACAAGCTGGCTGTCAAAACCAAAAATCTCAATTTGCCCAGTCCGCCTCCTTCGCGCTCTGGCAGTGCAGGATCGGTACGCAGCGCGACGAGCAGCAAGTCGAAGGACCTCAAGGCATCACCTCGTGCAAAGACCGATGCTACAGTGTAATCTACATTTGTTGTTGCTAAGATTACTGCATGCAAAGACGTCCAGCGTCTCTCATCTACAAGCGATAATATCGCGCACCGCTCTCTGCACGTAGCCCTCGCTTAGCGCTGAAGGCGTCTTTCGTCATTAGGTCGCCCATGCCGAGAGCATTGACTTCCGCTGTCACAGTGCTCTTTATCATTTCACGTGTCACAGTCTGGCCAAACAGTGTCAAGCGTTGGCCCAGCAGAACGGCAGTAATTCCCATAGTGGCCAGCAGCCCGTCCCCTTGCTTGTACGCTGCTTTAATCTGCTGCAGCAGAGCTACGCAAAATGGTTCAGCACACTTCGCTAGTAGAATCATATAGCCTCACATAATTCGCGCGGAAAGATGACAGGTAGGACGTCGTACTTCTCGAGCTCTTTCTTCAGGTCCTCAGCGTTCTCCAGCTTGGCCGGCGCAGACTTCTTGCCGAGCTGTCTGTGCTCTAATGTGGTCGCTGCAGCAATCGTCATGGCACCCTCCAGGCCAGCTAGTGCATCGACGAGGCCCAGTCCACGATGCTTTGTTTCTGCGCCCGTGGCGAGGGAAGGCTGGCTCGGTAGACAGTCTCCCGCGAGCTTTGAGATGACTGCGAAAGGTGAGAAATTGTGATCTTCGTCGAGCTCTGCATGTTGTGGACTGCTGCCTTGCTCCACCGCTCTTTCATCGTCACTGGACTTGGCATCGACGAACCATTGTAGGTTGCTCAAAAGAGCGGACGACCAAGGATCGATGTGATCGAGTTTCAGATTTTCCTTGAGTCTGAAAGCGCCAATGCCGGTGAAGACTCGTCCCTGAGCGACCTCGTGCACATTATCTAGAGGAATGTCTCGGCCTTGGACGACGCGAAGGAGAAAGTCGCTGTAAGTCTCATCGACGTGCCTTTGAAACCGTGCGAGAGCATCGCCTTCGAGCTCATGTAGCAGCGATTGTGACGTATTACCGGTCACAAAACTCTGCACATTGAGCTTGGCCCGGTCCAGCAGCTTTTGCGTAATGGTCGGTCGTATGGCAGCGACGCCGATGGAGCCAGTGATCGTTGACGCATTACAGAAGATGACGTCAGCGCCACAAGCTGCCATGTAGGCGCCGCTGGCGGCAGTGTTGCCGAGTGAAGCGATGACAGCCCTGCCCGTGGATTTGAAGGCTGCGATAGCTTCCCAGATCGAGTCGCTTGGAATGACCGCGCCGCCGCCAGAATCGATTCTGAGGATGAGCGCAACGATCGACTTGTCTCGTCCGGCTTGAGCAATGCCCTGCAGGACCTTGTCTGTCGATGCACCGGCGTTGATGCCGCCATTCAAGTAGCATATACCGAACCTGAGCTGCTCATCCGTCGCAGGCTTATTGATCACTTCTGTCGTCTTGCTTTTGAGAGCTTGGCTGAGTTGCTTGAAGCTTAAGACATGCGGCTTGATTGCATCAGCGTTATCGGTCTCGCTTGCGGTATTCGTGCCTGTATCTGAGTTTTCGAGCGCTGCAGTTGCTGCGGCAATCTCAGCTGTCAGCCCAGGAGGGCTCTCTGCCGCAAAGGGCGCAGGGTCTTGATCTGACTGCAAAGTGTCCAGGTAGGCTGAATAGGCAGCATAAGGCGTCGCTCGATTAGCGTCCCAGATGCCAATGGCCTGTGCGATGTCGCTCATGTAAGCGGGCCCTGTGATGAGTCCATTGAACGCTGCCTCTGTCGCAGAGTAAGGTCCATGCTTCATCATCTCTCTGACCTTTGCAGTCGCTTCGCTCAGCGGAAGATCTGGAAATCGGCCCTCGCCTATCATGAGTGCCATAGCGTCGGAGAGCTGCTGCATAACTTCTTGCTGGTTCTCTCTTTGCGCAAGCGGTAGCTCTTCGTGGACATATGGGGCCGTGACACTCTTGAAGCGCTCTCGTGTCTCTGACAGTATGCGCACCCCGGCCCAGTCCAGAAGCCGCTTGTAGAACGGGATCTCTGCGCTGAGGCCGGTCAAGCCGACCTGTCCGGTAGGCTGCATGTATATCTCATCAAAGGCGCAAGCCAGGAGATATTCCCCTTGCGAGTCAAAGGAGTCACTGAAGGCAATCGTGCGAAAGGGAATGCCTCGCTCAGTCTTTGTCGATTTCACCACTTGGATAGCGTTAAGGAGCTCCTCAATCTGCGCCAGACCAAGACCGCCTCCTGCTGCGGTCGGCACACCTAACGAGCTGAAATTGGCCACTAGCAATCGTACGTTGTCATCCTGAGCGATCACGGCAAGCGATGTGAGGGCCTCAAGGAGCGAGATCGGCTGTGCTGACTCTTCCGCATAGGGGTTTGTCTCGCCGAGCACTGTAGAGAGCGCGCTCTTGGATGACGCAGTCTCGACGATGGAACCGGGATAGATCTTCCAAACGACTGCAGTGTTGGGCTTGATCTGTGCGCGGTCATCTTGATAGTACTGCCACCTCTTCAGCTCATAGTAAATGTAGCCAGACGTGAGCAATCCGCCGAAGAAGAGCTTGCGATTCCAGACAAAGGCAGTCGCTTGCCATGCATACGATTGTCGTGCACGATCGTACCGCCCCTTCCACTGCGCCCTTCGGGACAGCTGCTGTGGAGCTTCTGATGCAGACGCAGGCTGTCCTCCCTTGGCAGCGGAAGTGGTTGCGGTAGCTGTCGATGCTTGCGCGCTCGCTGGCTTCGACTTCTCTGCGGCAGCGCCGGCGTATGGCGTCAGGCTGCGCCTTGCTTGCGCAAAGAGAGCAGCTCTGCTTGCCCGCGTGCGCAACCGCACTGCTGTCTTTGCCGGAATCATGAGGGATAGATGATGCAAACGACTTTCGAGTGTCGAACGAAAGTGATCGACGCACGCGGAACGCGGCCAACGCGGACGTGGCGATCTGGCCGGGATTCATGATGATCACGACGCTGTACACGGCTTCCTGATCAGTCAGATACTATCGGCCGATGTAACCAAAGTATCAATGCATAAGGTGAAGATACAGTCTCGAAAGCATAGCTTAGATAGCAGCGCCGCCTGCGCCGGTGTTGGTCGCGCCAGCACCTGCGCCGGTCTGACCAGTCGCGCCGAGAGCTGCGCCTGCACCCGATGCGCCTGCACCTCCGACAGTGCCGGCGTCGCCCGATGCAGTCCCAGCAAGACCAGCTGCGCCCGATGCCTTCTGGCCTGCCGAGCCCGACGCACCAAGGTCACCATCTGCGTTCGCGCCAACGCCAGCAGCGCCCTCGAGGTTCTCGCCGGCTGCGCCGGACATGTTTCCGCTCGAGCTCTCGAGTCCGGAACCGTGGAGATCGCCAGCAGCGTTCGAGCCTTGCGACGAGCTCACGGTCGCGCTGTGGTATGAATTTTGAGTAGCAGCGCCACCAATATCACCTCTGTAACGCTGCAGATCAGCAGAGTATCTCTGAGCGATATCAAAGGCGTACGTGGCACCGATGCCTTGCGAGTATGATCCAGCAGCACCGATTGCACCTTGCTCACCGCCGGCAGCAATAGCAGATCCATCGAGGCCTGCATAGCCATTGGCGAGTCCGCCAGCTGCTGTGCCTTCGCTCCCGACGACATTGGCGCCCGCTGCGCCCTGCGCGCCGACGAGGCCGCCACCACCTCCGCTGACTGAGCCGACGCCGCCAGCACCGGATGCCTGTGAGCCTGCAGCACCACCGGCCGCGCTAGCCCCGCTTCCTCTGTTGTTGAGAATCAGCGCATGTCTCGGTAGGATATAAGGCTATCAGCTTGCCCTCCTCCGACGATGGGCGAAGCCGAAACATATGCGACTGCGAGAGCAGAGAGAACGAAGCTGAGAGTGACCTTCATTGTGTCTTGAGGAGTGTTGTTGAATGAAAGTGAATGTAGTGAAGTCGAATGGATGCTAGTAGAGCAATCTTGCCAGCTTTTATGCCAGTCTGGACGGCTGCTAAAGCTCTTCGAGCGTGCCTGTCCTTGCTCCGAGAGGTTGGACGCGTCTATCGTCTGCCGAATGCAGGAATTCAAGAGCTCGTGCACGGACGTGCACGCCGTGTTGCGAGCATATTGGGGGTTAGCCAGGCTCGAAGCTGTCCGTGCTTGAAGACGTCGCAGACGGCAGCGGGAGCTAGTATCGATGCGATCAAGTGCGATAGAGTCCTTCGGCCAGAATGTAATCAAAGACTTCTTCGGTCAGCATTGTACTGAGATGACTGCGGCTCTGCTTGTCCTTGACAGCTTTGCGGATCTCTGTCGAGCTGATGCCCACAACGCTTCTATCTGAAAAGTTGATGATGGCGACAGGTTGATCTGGCTTCTCCGTCCATCGCTTGACATAGTGCTTGCTGAGCAAGTCGCGTTCTTCCTGATCAGGCTCGCTGTTCCCTCGCCGTGCGCAGATGATCCTTGCGCCCAGCAGATCAAAGTATGCTTGCATGGCTTTGCCTATCTCATCAACAGATTCGTCATAGTACCGCAAGGCGAAGAAGCGCGCTAGAGTGTCAAAGCCCAGTAAGTATATCTGTCTTGGTCTCAGCCTTGCCGAATGTAGTCTCTCGAGGCATTGGTCGATCAGGCCTGCTTTCTCTGCAAATGTGGGTGCAGCCAGGCAGCCGACCGCGATAGGATCCCGATCACCAAAGGCGTGACAGAGCCTGATCATCATCTCTAGCTTCTGCTTGAGCGTAGGATCTCCAGGTTGAGGCTTCTTGTCTGCATTCTTGGTGGATACGAGGACAAGGTAGGCCGTTGCCTTGGTCGCTCGCGTCCTTGCCTCTCGCAGCATGGCGAGATGGGCACGATGCGGCGGGTTGAAGGAGCTGTCGAGGACAATTAGCTCTTGAGCCTCAACCGCATCTATGTGGGGCCATGTCGCATGGCTAGTCCAGATGATCTCGCTGCGTGCTGCTCCTGTCGTGTCGTTGAGAGCGGCTTGGACTTGCTCAGCTTTTGCGCGGATGATGGCTGGCTCAGACGAGAGATTGAGGCCCGAAGAAGATCGCATTGCCCTCTGGAGACGTCGCAATGGCGTTGCAAAGGGCAGCCGCATGCGATGACGTCGACACCAATGGCCAATGGACCTCCTCGCCTTGCCGCCGCAACAACAAGAGGACGCGTCGTGGTGGAACCGGTGGAAGCCAGGCGGATGGCAGGCACGATACACACGGTCAGTGCTTGCACGCCAGCAGTCCACACGAGCTGATAGCACGCCAGATCGGAGCATCGCTCGATGCAATCCTCAATCCACTCGCAGCCACGGTCAATGACACGCTTCAGACGACCTCCAACTTTCTCACCTCGCCCAAGACTCACCGTGCCATCGTGAGATCCATCATCTTCTCGGGCGTCATCATCTTCAGCATCTGCGCTGCCGTCATCGGCTATCTCTCCTTCTATTGGCTCTACATACCTGAGCTTGGCCTTAGCCAGCCTGCATGGCTACAATACGGGTCCGCTCCTCGCTGCTTTACAGCTCTTTGCATCCGGCTGACAGCTGCCTGATGATGTCTTCTACAGACAGGGGAGACCGCCCTTCGCCATCGTGCCGCTCAAGGGCGCAGGCGAGCTCGCCAGTGATCAGCCGTACGATATCACGCTTGACTTGCTCGTGCCCGCGAGCGAACGCAACATCGAGCTCGGCAACTTCATGGTGACCGTAGAGCTCAAGTCCGCAGACAACACCACTATCCTCAGAGCCTCACGACCCGTACGTCACCCCGCACTGCTCCTAATCTGATCCAACGCGTCTTGCAGGCTTCACTCGCCTACGAATCTGCTCTCGTTCGCTCACTCCACGCACTCACGAATTACAAGACACTTTTGAGCTTCTCACGCTCGCAGATCCAGTACATCAACGTCCGCTTGGTCGACAGCGCCATCTTGCAGCACTCTGGTCGCAAAAAGATTGCAAACGCGATCGTCGAAGTCGGCAGATGGGATTCTCATCAGCTCTTGCTAGGAGCACCCTCTGCCACGCCGGTCAACCCAAACATGCTAGGCTCGCAAGATCAAGCCGTCGCATCCGTGCTGAGTGCCCTTTTGGCCGCTCAGTCGCGAGGCTCGACCATCAATGCTGGCGAGCTGCAAGTCTACGAAAGCACGCTGCGCTTCGATGCCCACTTTGAAGGCCTTCGGTAGGGGACCCCTGCCCAATCATTGACATAGCTCATCACCGAGGGCAGGTATATCATGTACAATTATCCCAAGGCTTCTTTCATCGTCTTCACGTCTATCTTCACGTTCTGGGAGATCTTCGCCGCCCTCTCTGCCTGGGCTGTCATCGCATATCGCAGAGGGACCATCACCCCCTTTGATGCCCCGTCGTATTCTCGTGTCAGCGGCAGCTCGACTGGCTATGACGACGGCAAGCCCGGCCCAGGGATGACTTCCTCTGGCATGCGGAGGATCAAGCGAGATCGCGAACGAGCGCAGACAGAAACTCGCAGACGGTTTGATGAGATCGACAGAGAAGAAGCTCTCGAGCGCGAGAAAATCCAGGATGCCTACGAGCGACGGCGGAGCAATCGCGAGAGGATGGATCCCGAGCCCGCCGGTCCTGCGCAAGGTTCTTCGCGCGATCTTGGCATCGTCGCAGAGGCTTCGGATGAGGATGCCGTCAAGTCTGAAGAGTCGTGGGAGGGCATGGAGGCGGCAAGCGGCGACGAGGAGACGGAGACGGAAGCCAGGATCGGCCAACGGATCAAGCGAGAAGCAGATACAGAGAGCGAAGGCACCGTTGGCGGGGTATGTCATCCTCCTCCCTGCTTGTCGGCCACTGACGAGATATGTGCGTGTACACAGTCTGCATCTTCGCGAGCCCAGAGCAGACGCTCCCTCGGATCAAGTCGCGCTACTTCTCGGACCGTCACGAGCGCAAGCGCACCCTCCGTCGTCAGCGCTGGCGAAGAACGGTCGAGCGCGAGCGAAGAAGGTCAATCGGGCGATAACCTTGCTGGCGATACGACGAGCGAGCAAGTCACTGAGGATGATGATGTCTAGCGAATGTTGGCATACTATTGGATCATGTTGCGATGAGCAGGCCTGCCTTGCGTACACCTTGACGCAATAGCCTCATCGTCCCGAGCCGGCTTCCACCATGCGCGTCGAGCAGCAACCTCGTTGGCGCAATGAAATAATATTGACATGTTGACATTGGACCATACTCAGAAATTCTTGAAGCAGTTGTCCAACCTGGCGTCATCAAGATGAAGCGCAAAGCAGCGACTGAGCATGGGCCGCAGGCAAAGCAGCCTGCCAAGCTCGATGCGCAACCGGTAGCATCAACGTCGAGCATGCGGATGGACGAGACCGATTTTCCCAGAGGAGGAGGCACTTCGTTGACACAAATGGAAGTCAAGACGGCAAAGCGTGAGGCAATCGCAGAGCTTGACAGAGACGAAGAACTCTTTGCACGCGACAGCAAAGCCAAGCGCAGTACAGATGGCACAGACGAGGGGAAACATAAAAAAAGGCGTCGAAAGGAAAAGGATGCTGCAAAAGCTGTGAAGCCAGACGTGGCAAAGCAGGACACCATCCGGGTCGAGCATCTCAATTACAAGGTCTGTCATGATGATCCGATCGATCGTCATAGCTGATAGATCGTCGCGCGGAGCAGAGATGTACGCCAGGCACAAAGTTGCTCTGCCTTGTCGTGTCAGTTCACGCGCTCGAACTGATCGTCAGCTTGCCCAACGAGCTCTCTGGCCATATACCGCTCGTCAACATCTCCTCAGGTCTTACCGCTCAGCTTGCGAGTGGTCATCCAGACGACGAGAGCGAGTCAACCGACGAGCAAGATGAAGATGACTCGCCTGATCTTACCCAGATGTATGAGCCTGGCCAATACCTCATCGCATCTGTCGTTGCTTGTAGATCATCCGACGTCGCTCGCAACACGCTTGATCCTTCCCGACGAGGCGACGAAGCCTACAGGACAAGCAGACGGCTCGAACTCTCACTTGATCCGAAGCCCATCAACGACGATCTCGCCAGGTCTGATCTGACAGACGGCCTGCTTCTGCCTGTTTCTGTCAAGAGCGTAGAGGACAATGGATATGTGCTCGATCTCCGTCTGAAGGACGAGATGACATCGTTCGTCAAGTTCGAGGAAGCCCAGACCAGCCGCAAGCTCATCGGAGGTCAAGTCATAACAGCGCGTCTGATCAAGCTCGCATCCAATGGTCGAACGTGCACGCTCGCCATTGATGCGACGCGCATTCGAGCGGCAGCCCTCGCGACTGCGCCTACCTTGCACGGACTCTTGCCAGGCAATCAAGTCAACGCTATTGTGTCTGCTGTCATTCCCGGCAGAGGTCTCAACGTCAAGTTCCTGGGCTTCTTTGACGGCACCATAGACCATACCCATCTCGTGATCGGTAAGGAGTACAAAGAGGGCAACAAGATCAAAGCCCGCTTGCTCTGGTCTTCAGCGCCCACACTTGACGCTGCTCGCACATTTGCACTCTCCGCATTGCCGCACGTGCTCAAACTTGCGCCACCTCTGCTAGGAGATACTCTGTTGAAGGAAGCAGTACCTATCGGAACGTTCGTCGATTCTGTCAAAGTCAACAGGACGGAATCTGAGCACGGCTTGGCTTGTACTGCCCGGCTGGGGGCAAACGAGTGTGCTGCTTTCGTCCATATCTCGCGCGTCTCCGATGAGCATCTAGGCACGCTTTCGGCGAAGTCAGGTCCGTATTGTCCTGGCACGACGCATCGCGGACGAGTCATCGGTCTGGCTCTGCTCGATGGTGCACTGCAGATCAGCCTGCAGCCTAGTGTCCTGGCTCAGCGCTTCTTACGCGTATCCGACGTCGTCGTCGGCGAAGCCGTCAAAGCGACAATCAAACGGATCACATCCAAGGCTATGTTCGTCAGCGTCGATGGCAACGTCGACGCGGTCGTCTGGCCTCTGCACTACTCTGACATAAAGCTCAAGCATCCGGAGAAGCGCTTCAAGATCGGCGACGTCGTCAAAGGCCGTATCTTCGCAGCTGACAGCGAATCCAGCAAGATTGTCGTCACCCTCAAGAAATCGCTTCTCGCTTCTGATCTGCCGGTCCCACAGAGCCTCGCTGACGTCAAGCCGCAGCAGGCATACGATGCAGTCCTGAGCAAGATAATGGAGAAGGCTCTCCTCGTCGATCTCTTCGGCGGCGCGAGAGCAATCATTCCCATCTCTGAAGCCGGGCAAGGCTTTGTTGATAACCTTGCGGCGCTCTACAAGGAGGGTCAGAGGCTACAGGTGCGCATCATGCATGTCGACACGAGCGCAGGCCGGATCACTGCATCTCTGAGAGAACGCGATCTGGACGGCGTCGCAGCTCTAGAGGGCCTCAAGGTGGGACAGAAGACAGAGGCAGTCATCGCCGCGCTACACAATGACAATATCGTTCTCGAGATCGCTCCCAGCAAAGCAAGAGGCTTGCTGTCCTATACGGCGCACGCACGCCAGCTCGGCGTTGCGACAGACGAGCTGAAGCAACGAATCGCCGTCGGTCAACTTCTCAAGGATTTGACTGTCGTCTCCAAGAACACTCAGAAAGGCATTGCCATCCTCAGCAGTGGATCTACCTCCACAAATTCGTCAGCCAACGGCATCAGCGATATGCTGCAGTTCGAGAGCGTTGCAGTCGGCGAAACCTACGCTGGTAAGATTATCGGAAGTGCTCCCCAGGGTTTGCATGTACAGCTCAGTCGAGCATTACGAGCCCTCGCACACTGGACCGACGTGCTTGATGACTTTGATGCTGCTTTGCCTGCGCCAGGCACGGTCGTCAGCTGTAACATTGTAGGCAAAGACGAAGCAGCCCGCAGGGTTGACGTCAGTCTTCGCCCCTCAGTAATGGCTGACAATGCCGAAGGAAGCATTTTAGATCCGGAAATCATCTCCATAGACGAGCTCAGGATCGGTCAGAAGATCCGAGGTTTCGTCGTCAACGTTGCCGATTCTGGCCTGTTCGTCTCTGTCGGTCGCAGTCTGACTGCCCGCGTGCAAATACGCGAGCTCTTCGATGAATATGTGAGAGAGTGGAAGCCTCGATTCAGTGTCGGTCAGCTCGTATCTGGCTCGATACTGAAGCTTGATCCGGAACGCAACCAGATTGAGCTGTCACTGCGGAGCGAGCGAACAGCTGCGAAATCCGATGCAAACGCCCTTGCTAGCTATCAGGTAGGACAAATCGCCTCGTGCGTCATCAAGACAATCGAGCGATACGGTGCCTTCCTGCGGATCACAGACACGCTTGTCAGCGGCTTGTGTCACAGATCCCAGTTCCCAGAGCAGGGCGCTGGCTGGAGCAAAGGCTTCAAAATCGGGCAAAGCGTACAAGCTCGCATCGTTGAAGTCGACACAAAGTCTAAGAAGATTGGCTTCACTCTCCTGGACGTTGCTCAGGAAGATCCAGATATCAGCGCGATCCTGCCAAGTGCGGTTGGTGAGGCTGACGAATCTGATGATGAAGACCTTGTTGTCGATCTTGGTGATCCCGCACCTACCGCAGAACATATTGGTCCAAACAATGGTCACGAGGCGGTTATCAGCGACATCAGCAGCAAACCGCTCGCACTCATTGGTGGCTTCGAATGGAGCACAACCCAGTCAGCGCCAACTCCGGCGCTCGAAGTCGATAGCGATGAAGCGGAGAGTACCGTCGCCGATGACGCCAGCGAAGAGGAGACAGGCAGCGCGTCAGACGGAGACCGAAATGTGACTTCTCTCGAACGCGAATTGATCGGATCACCAGATTCTTCGATACTTTGGATCCAGTACATTTCATTGCTGCTCGAGGCCAGGGATATCACGCAAGCTCGCGAGGTGGCACAACGAGCTCTTTCAACTATCAACTATCGCGAAGACGAGGAACGGTTCAATGTCTGGAACGCGATACTGAGCATGGAGAACCAGTACGGCACGCCAGAGACGCTGGAGACGGCTTTCAAGGAAGCAGTACAAGCCAACGAGGCAAAGAGAATTCACCTCCGGCTTGCAGAGATTCTCACAGCTTCCAACAAGCATGCACAAGCTGAGGAGCTTTACCAGCGCACTGTCAAAAAATTCAGTCAGAGCTCCAAAGTGTGGACGATCTTCGCTACGTACCTACATGAGCGACGCAAGTCAAGTGACGCTCGTGAGCTCGTTGCGCGAAGCATGAAGAGTCTGCCTCAGCGCAAGCGTAAGCCTTTCGTCAACAACACACATGCCTGACTGACCTTCGGATTAGACGTCAAGACGGCTGCCAAATTTGCGCAAGTCGAGTTCAAGCACGGCGACGCAGAAAGAGGTCGAACAATGTTTGAGGGCATCATCGACAGCTATCCCAAACGGCTGGATCTTTGGCTCGTCTACATAGATATGGAAGCACGCTCACAAAACATGGCTGCTGTTCGCTTTCTCTTTGATCGCCTGCTTGCTCAGAAGCTGTCTACCAGTGCGATCCGTGTCTTTGGCGCCGATGACAGCTAACAGGCGAATGCAGAGAAAGCAAAGAGTGTCCTCAAGAAGTGGCTGTCCCTCGAAAAGCTGGTACGCGGCACGACGCTCCCAGGAAAACGAGCTCACATGCGATACAGCATGGTGACGATGCGTCAGTAGAGACAGTCAAGGAACGAGCGCGAGAGGTGGCTGCAAAGTTGGTACGAGCAGAATAGCCTGCATCCCGTCCTTCTGTACAAGGGTATATATTCGTAAGAGCCGTTGCTATTGCGTTAAAGGTCTTTGTCCACGTCAGTGCTTTGCTTGTCCGTTCATACGTCGGTCGTTAAGGTCGTGCCAGTCATGAGTACTTTGTCGGAGGCTGCTCATCGACAGCTCTGGCGAGTCGATGCCTTCATGTTGGTCACTCGAATCGAGATGGTCGAGCAACAGATTGATCTTGGCTTCGTACTCGCCACATCGCTGCTCGAGATGGCCGTTTTGTTGCTCGAGCCAGTCGATCTTGCCCTCTGCGGAGCGCAGGGCGTCGGCTAGACCCTTATCGCCGGAGCTGCGCTTCGATGCATCGAGCCCGCGATGAGACAGCTGCGAGCGCAGATCACTGTTGGCGTTGTGCGCCGCGTCGAGCTCGTATCGCAAGCTGGAGGTCGCATCCTGCAAAGTCTGTAATTCCGTCTGAAGTCGCTCGATCTCTTGCGCGCTTTCCTCGCGGTGTTGAGATAGCGCAGACTCGTGCTGAGATTGTAGGCCTCGCATCTGTGCTTGTAGTCTGCCATGATCGTCAACAGTACGCTGCGACTGTATTTGCACGTCTGCAAGCTGGCTTCGCAGGTTTTGAATCTGAGATTCGTACTCCGAAGTGGGGGTCTGCTGCGCAATCTGTGCTTCCAGCTGGGCATTCCGCTCCTTGTACTTCGACAGCTCATCCTTCATTCTGCGAAGCATTTTCTCGGTACCTTTGACGTAGCTGACTGCCTTAAGATGAGTGCCTTCAAGTTGGCGATGGCGTTCACCAAGAGCAGACAGCTCTTCTTCGACCTTTGCCGCGCGATCTGTGACATCTGCGTGAAGAGCAGATAAGTTGCGATGGGCATTCTCGCGATCGTTGAGGTGGCTCTCGAGTTCGATGATCCGAGCGTCAGCTTGTGCCTTCGTACCATTGCTTGGTTCGTCGGGGGAAATGCCATGATCAGCCATCAAATTCTGTAATAAGGTGACGCGACCGTGCGCCTCTTCTGCGTTCGCGCGGTGTTGCTCGGTCTCGAGCTCGCGCTCTGCCAGCGATTTGCGTGTCTGGGCTGCCTGTGTGAGTGCAGTCGCATGCCTTGCCTTCGTGGCCGCTAGCTCAGCGCGAGTAGCATGTAGCTGCGAGTCAAGCTCGATGTATTGCTGGCGAAGCACGTTGAGCTCCTTTTGAGCATTATCCGCTCGACCAAGGGATTCTTCGTGCAGCGACTTGAGCGATGCGGCTTCTGCTGCAACGGCAGAGATGCGAGCTTCGTGTTCGTGTACAGTCATGGCACGGCTTGCCATCTCGCGATGCGAGGTGACCAGATCAGTCATGTGGCTTGTGCTCATAGCAAGCATGGACTGATGATCGTTTTGCAGCGCGTTAAGCGCTCGCTGAGATTCCTCGTGTCGCGCCACTGCATCTGCAGCGTATGCTGTGCTGTTCTGCAACTCGGTCTCCAATTGTTGCACTCGGACATTTGCCTGAGCTAGCTCTGCGCGAGTCTTCTCCCACAGCGCTTCGAGTTCTGTAGCTCTGGCATTGGACGTCTCGACTGTGTTCTGAGCCTGCTGCACAGTATCGATGTACTTTTCGATAGTCTCATTGCGATCTGCGAGCTTTGCGGAGACCTCGGCATGAGAGGCTTCTAGACCGCGCGACGAAGACGTCAACATCGCAACCTGGGATTTGTGGTCGTGCAGATCGGTCTCGTGCTGCCGCAGCAACTCTTGCAATGTCTGGTGCTGCTGTGCCAGGCTGCTGTGTGAAGTCGTCGCATGATTAGCTCGCGTATCTGCATCGTGCGCGATATCCTCAGCTGTCAGACGAAGCTTTCTCTCGTTGTCAAGCTCGATCTGTAGCTGCTTAAGGTCGCGTTCGAGAGCATTTCGGGTTTGCACGGCCTCGATAGCTTTGCGCTCAACAGCAGCATTACGTTCGCGGTCGATTTTGTTGACATCGCCAGCCGAGCCAGACTCGTAAGACAAGGCTTTTGTACGGTAGTACGCTGCATCTTGTATGGCCGTCTCGCGTGCGCGCAAAGCCTCTGCTGTCTTGCGTTGTTCAGCTTCGACTCGTTCGTTTGCATGTGTCTGCGATCCATCAGCTCGCGATTCTATTCGGAATGAAGTCGCCTTACCTTGACTGATGCGAGTTCTTGGCGCAAAGCAAGGAGCATCTCGACAGCGCGAGCAGTGCTTCTGCTTTCACCGGGGGCAGATACGTCTTCATCGAGATTGGACGGATCCGTGACAAAGCCTCTGGCGGTGGCATCGCTCAATGCGGCTCGCATCCACTTGTCTTTGTTTCGAAGAGTTTCCAATTCGCGCGAGCTTGTGGCGACGGTAGACTGATTCGGGCTGTAGTAGAATGCATCAGCAGGGGGTGCCACCTGTGCAAGTGGCTGAGACTGAGTCGCGAATTCTTCTGCGCCTCTGTCAAGCCGGCTAGATGCTTGGTTCTGTACGCCATTCGGTAGACTGCGCTTATCGCCAGGCCGGGGGGAGGCTGAATGATTAGATTGTTCGCCACCACTACGATGACCGGTCTCGACAGAGGAGTCCTCTTCGGGCATAGCGCCTGGTATCGAAATGCTGCCTGCCTTCTTGGCGGTGGGTGATGTCTGCACTCTGCTCTGGCTTTGCTGGCTTGTGTAGCTCTGCGCGGATTCTTGCCGCTGACGGGCATAACTGCTCGAGTCTATGCTGGCAGTTCGACCCGTGTGGGCGGCTGCCGCAGTGGCAACGCCTCCCGCGCCGACTGCTGCGGCTCCTGCTATAGCAGCCGACGAGACAGCAGGCGGCAGACTAGCTTGTGTCTCGTTGGTCGTCGTTGTGGGCGATATCGTTCTGGACGGCGCAGCGCCAGGCACGGTACTCTTACGAGTAGCAGCGCTCTGGCTTTGACGCGAATTGTCAGGCGGATACTTGATCTTGCCTGCGTGTGGCCATGTCAGAGCGTCCGTAGGGTGCTCGTACTGAGGAGCTCACCAGTGTCCAAGACATGTACCAGTCCGGGGTCGTCGGCGCGTTGCGTCGTGTATGATTCGCCGCCGAGCACGAAGACCTTGTTCTGCCAGGTAGCCATAGCATGGCCTGATCTGCCGGAAGGCGCAGGCCCCATATTCTGGAACATGTACCACCGTTGATCTGCCCAGCGGGTCAGCACTGCAGGGAATCAAGCTCCGTAGGAACGCACTCGTTATCCGAAATGCTGCGAGATCTTCGAGATCTTTGCCGTCGACGCCACGACCGCCGAAGACGTACATGACATCGTCCACCAGCGTGGCAGCATGCCCTTCGCGAGGCACAGGTATATAGCCAATACAGGACAATTCTGTCCACTTTGTCGTGATTGTATCGAACGACCAGGTATCGTTGTAGTGATATTGACCGTCCGTGCCACCAAATCTGCACGAACATTGTTCTCACATTAAGCGGGGCTGTATGAAACGGAACAGTACGCACATATAAATGCAGTCACCGTGTGTGATAGAAGTATGACCAGTTCTGCGCGGTGGCGCCGACTCGATATCAGCATATCGTACTTCTTGCCATCGCGGCATGCCGGTCTTTACTGTATTGAGCTGGCGCTATTAGCGAAGGAGGCAAGCAAGATGGTCATACTGACAATTTTGCAGGTCGAAACTCCACATGTCATTGAGGAACTCTCCGTCATCTTTCTGGCCTCCAAACACGTAAAAGCGACTGCCAACCATGGCCGCCGCATGACCGTACCGTCCCTCCGGTGCCGGCCCAGCTACCTTGACACGCGTCCACTCGCGTGTGCTCAGGTTGAGCAGGTAAAGGCCATCGTCCTGTATATCGTCCGGCGATTGCTTCGTGTCACCGCCCCAGATGATGAGCACGTTGCCCACGCCCACGGAGGCATGACCCACTCGAGGCCCAGGAATCTCCCCTCTGGTCTCGACGAGCCCGACACTGAGGGTACCGGGCGCGCCCTTGTCGAGACCTGGCGTGCTAGTCGAGTTTGGATTGGCTTGCAAGACGTATAGATCGTTCTTGACTTGGTCGGCGACCAAGCCGCCAAAGACGTATATGTCGCCTGACCCTGGAGCAGCGAGTGGATTGACGGAGTGACCATAGCGAGGAAACGGCATTGGTGAGGGCTGTCGCGCGGTCGCTTTGGCGGCATTCGGGGGCGATCCATCTGGAAAGGGCGAAATGGGCAGCAGATGCAGCGATCGCTGAGACCAAGGATAGACAATACTAGGCGCGCCTTTGCCTTGCGAAGGTACTGCATTGCTTAGGGGTTTGGTCGCGTTGGCAGGTAGCGAATTGTATCCTGGCGCGCCAGGCTGACCGCCAACCGCGCCAGAGGGCAGGGCGGATTGTCTCGCGTACTGTGAGTTGGGCTGCATCATCTGGGCTGTTGGAGGACCTGCACCAGGCGGCATCGTGGCTCTATTGCTCGGGACACCGTTGCGTGCAGGCATGCCACCTTGACCAGGCAATGGGAGAGCACCCATCTGGGACGCGGAAGAAGGATGGCTGAGCGTTCTGCCGCCTTGCGTCTGGCTTGACGGGTTGCCCAATTGGGACACGACGTGAGTCGGCGGTGAAGCGGCGAGATCGTGGCTCGTCCGCGAGGCAGGGATGCCTGTGGTGTTGGCGTTGCTAGGAGGCTGAGCGGGCGCAGTATTGGCTGCAGAGGAAGGAGCACCGCCGCTCGTGTTGAGGGCAGACTCCTTCTTCTTCTTGGAGGAGAAGAATGACATGATCGTCGTCTGATCGCCCTGACGAGCTTCCTCCTGCTGGTCTGATCTGTCGCGAGGTCGTTCTCACGAAACGTTTGCCTGGCTTGTTACCTCGCCTCGGTGGGTCTATGCGCCGAGACTCGTAGCCTGGACTAGGCCGAGACTACGAATCTGTCACTTATGCGTTGTTGCTGCTTGCGTCAAATCGAGGCCGCAGAGGGCGCGGTGCTCGAGTGTCCCGAGCCGTATCGTGGAACGTCGCTGTTGGCTGCTCAACTCGCAGCCTGACTGACGCGCGTGCGGCGAACAAGAGCGGTGCCTGATCGAGACAGCTAGCTGCCCAGCTAGGGAGGTCGCCCTTGATGGTGCTCGTCCCTATCGAGGCGTCTAGTGACCTGCACAAGACAGAGGTCGCGCTCTCACGACAGTAGGTGAAGCCAGTCTTCTGGAGGCTGCGAGTGACGAGAGTGCGCTACCGTACAACGTTCGCCTGCTCTGCTTGCGGCAGTTCACGGCAGTCGACGCCTTTCGCAGGGCTCGTCTCGACGCGTGCCCGTCAACAAGAAAAAGCAACGTCGACGTGTCAGGCCTATCAGGGCGCTGCCAGCTTATGAGCCTCAAGTCGACCATCCGCTCGACAGCACGGCTCGCCGTCCTATCGGCAGATGCTACCGCTGTCACTTTTTCCCCGGTCGCCTCTTGCTCCTATGCACCCGTCGTACCGCCGATAATTTGCAAGGGTTTGCCGTCGCGCAGCCAGGGATGGGCCCCAAGACGGCATCTTCACGCGGTCCCGACGGTACGAGCAGCCGCTAAGGGTGCGCAACATGATAACACAGACGCGGGCAAGCGCTGCTCAGGTCTCGAATGACGCAATACTCATGTCCCAAGTACAGAACGCGGTCCAATGGCCACCTACGACGCTCGTGTGGCTGCAGGGCTATTGCGAGACGATGAGCATCAGCGCTCAATCATTGCAACATACCTCGAGCCACTTTGGAAGCGTCTGCAGACTTATCGTCCTACGCCAATACCCAAGCGCTCGCTCGCCGAACGCGCGCCAAAGACGCATGGCCTCGTGCGTCATCGCGCATCATCCTCTGCTTGCCCTCGTACTGACGTGGGCCGCAGTGGTCTCGCATATTCGGTGGAAGTACGAGTATGCGCTTACCCGGACCAGAGCCAGGTCTACCACCCTCGCTTTACCTTCACGGCGACGTCGGCTGTGGCAAATCCATGCTCATGGACCTGCTCTTTGCATGCATACCTGCTCATCTGTCACACGATAAGCGTCGGATCCATTTTCATGCCTTCATGATAGACGTTCACAAGCGCCTTCACGCTCTCGGGGAAGCTGTAGGTCATAAGGCAGGCGATCTTGTCGTCCCCGTCGCCCGCGAACTTGCCAGAGAGGGCAGGATATTCTGCTTCGACGAATTCCAAGTGACCGACATTGTGGACGCGATGATCCTCCGGCGACTCATCGAGACGATGAACGCTTATGGCGTCGTGTCCGTCATGACTTCGAAGTGAGCCGTTCCCACCGCCGGCGCCCATCGAGCGCACTGACACATATTCAAGCCGACAGCCGCGCGATCTTTATAAGAATGGAATACAGCGACAAAGCTTCATGCCCTGCATACATCTCATCGAGGAGAAATTCGATATCGTCGATCTGGATTCGAATACAGGTACGCTCTGCTCATACGCGTTCCACACGCGGCCGCCTTGCTCATGATCATGCCAGACTATCGCAAAATCCCGCGGGCTCTCTCAAAAGTATACTTTGACCCAATCTCACACGAACATGAGCGAGAAATTGAGAAACTCTTCGAGGGTTTGACCGAAGACGAGCCCGTCGTGCGTCGGCGACAACTAGATGTGTGGGGTCGGAAGCTCTACGTGCCCGAATCGACCAACAGAGTCGCCAAGTTCACCTTTGCGGACCTCTTCGCTCACGCGCTCAGCTCAGCGGATTACCTTGAGATCACCAAGAAATTCGAGACCATCTTTGTCGTTGACATACCCAAGCTCACCTTCAATCAACGAGATCAGGTATTTTGCTGACGTTGTCTGCGTTCCCATGGCCGCTAGCTGACGCTCCTCGATAGGCTCGTCGTTTCATACTGTTTATCGACTCGGCCTACGAGTCCAAGACAAAGTTGTTTTGCCTGTCCGAGGTGCCCATCACAGAGATCTTCAGCGATCGGAAAGATACACACGATGAGATCTCAGATGCTATGCGAGCGGCCATGGACGATCTAGGACTGAATGCCGATCAGATCGGTGCGAGTTCTATCTTTTCAGGCGAAGAGGAAATCTTTGCCTTTGCAAGGGCGGTCTCGCGATTGTCCGAGATGGGCAGTGCTGCGTGGTCGGGACAGGACGGACGACATGCAGAAATTGCACTGGGCGCAAGTGATATGCCAACAACATGACGTAATGCAAATGCTCTATTGGCGTGCCTTGTCCCGGCGCTTCTCGCGCTTCTTCGTCCTCTCGAAGGCTTTCTCCTCCGCTCTCTCGTCTTGCAATCCAGCTGTAATTTTGGCAATCTGCATGGTACGCTCAGCAAAGTCCGAAGAGATGGGAATGTACTTACCTTTGAGCGATAAGCGTCGTCTTTTGACGCTTTGATTTTTGCTTTCTCCCCGGCAATGAAGCGATTGTCCTTGCGCAGCTCGCGGATGGCGCCCTTGCGTTCTTTCTTGTACAACGCCTTGAACTTGCTCTCTGCCGCTCGGGCAGAGTCGGGGTCGAACGCACGAGTGCCCCCGCCACCCTCTTCGAATTTTGGTATGTGTGACGGTATCGGTATGGGCTTGTGGCTTTGCAACCGCAATGGCCTGCGATCGGCTGCAGCGTGCTTCAGCATCCGTCCCACTGCACTTGATGACTCCTCGACGCGAGTCTGCTTGTCGAGTGAGCCTGAGGGTCCTTAGCGAGCGAGAAGCAAGATGGTCACCTTCAGAGCGCCTGATGGCAGCTCGGCGGCAGCCTGCTCGAGCAAAGCTTGTGCTGATCCGAAGAGTTCCACGAAAGCCGGATTGTCGACACATTGCAGCATACAGCTTACGATGACACTGCTGACGCTTGCCAGAAGGTCTGTTTGATCTCGGACAGTGAATTTGCAACTTGACTGCAGGAGGCGTGATGCATCTAGACCGTCGCTGAGACGCTCCGGCAGGCCAGTAGAGGGTACCGCGAGCGCTTTGACGTTTAGACTGTCTATATCGAGAGCAGGAAAACTGCCTGGAACACTGAGCTGAGAGTATGCGGCCGGTGAGAGGATGGCGAGAGCGTATAGCAGGAAGTTGACTACTTCTGGGATAACACGCTTTGAGAAGCTCTCGTACTGGAGAGCAGTGCAGCTAAGTGCGAGACCCATCGCGAGATCTTTGATAGATCTGACGCGGCATTGCGACAGGACTTGACAGATATAGAGCAGTGCAGGCGCGCCAACCGGATGACTCAGATCTGACGTCGACCAGATTGCAGCAATTAAACGGAGCAAAGTCAACTCAGCGGAGCCAGGCCAAGTTTTTGCGCTGAGCACGAGCGGTCCTGTTTGCAGTCCTCGGACGAGGTTCTTTTGCATGAGAGCGAGCTTGCTGATGAAGAACGAAGCGCCCGTTTGAGCGTATGCTTTGCAAAGCGCAGCGATATGAGGCGTCAGGATATCGATTGAAGCATAGTCTGGGGGTTCCCGTGCTGCCGAATATAGCACGTGGTCGATGAGTACGCCTAAGAAGACTTGCAACCTGAGCGGGTTGTCTTTGTTCAGACTGGGATGGTACAATGTCCTCGCCCGCGAGGCGACAAGATCGATCTCTTCTGCTGACGGATCCTCGATGATCTCCATGAGCTCGTCGTGAGATGCCGGCAGTTCGAAGCTGAACGGTACTCTCTGCGCATCCGACGAGGACACCTGCAAGATCCTTTCGCTAGGCGATTTGGTAGCAACTAATGCAGCTTCTGGACCTTCCTCCCGGGCAAACTCGTCATCAGAGAGCAAACCGTCGATGCTCAAGCCTTCGTCCTGTCGACTAGCTGAGTCATCATCGCTTGCGCTCTCCGGGTCGAACGCGTCCTTGCCGGTAATTGGATGAGCTGTCTCCCCTTCGTCGATGGCCGCGTGCGCCGAAGCAAGACCGTGCCCCAGTCCAAAGTCATCGTCGTCGGACAAATCGTCCGCTTGAGGTGCACGTTTCGTTGACGCTCCACCGGATTGCTGGTCGATATCAGGCAAGCCTTGCATACGTCTGAGTCGGGCTGCTTCAGCCTTCTCGAGCGCTTCTTTTGCTTCCAACGCTTTCTCTTCTTCGGTCTTGAGGCGATTCGAAGGCTTTGCCCTCTTTTCAAACGCTAGCTCACGAACGTAACGGTCATATTCGTCCTCGTCATCGCCGTGCTTGCGCTTTTTACTGATGGGTACTGCATTTGAGGATGTTCCTGTCGTGTTCTTGATCAGCGGCCGCTCGTCTTCGTCCGATGCGTCAAGATTGAGCAGTCGCTTGAGCTCGTCAATCGTGTCGCTGCTGGACTTTAGCTGACTCCCTTCGATCTCATCCTCTGCCACAGACGAAGCCGTATCGGACTCGTCCTCATCTTCGTCCGATCCATCAGGCAGGGTCGCTTCTGCAGCACTGTCGGGAGGTGCGCGCTTTGTCAGGCCAAGTAAGCCTCTGAGGTCGTCTAGTTGCCCGTCGAGCTCGATCCTAGCATCGTCATCGTCTTCCTTTGCAGCTTGCCGTTCGCTCTATATGCACGCTCAGCGAGCCTCACGTGAGGTGAAGCTCGTGCGTACCTTGTACATCTTACTTTTGGCGATGACTTCCTGCATGACTTCTGCTTTTGTCTTGCGACGGTCTTGATCCTCCTCTCCCGCGGGAGGCAGGCCTTGCTCGTCGGCAAAAGCAGTAGAGAGCGATTGACCATAATGAGTGAGCGAATCGTCTTCCTCCTCGATGTTGAAGCCGGAGCCACGACCCGATCGCTCGGCCCGTCGTTGCGATTCGAGCTTGAATCGCTCCATGGCCTTCTCTTCTGGCGTCAGATGAGGATTATCCTCGCCAAACCGACGATCAATGACGGTGCCTGCTCTGCCGCGACTCTGTAGCTCTGGCAGGAGCGTCTTCTTCCTCTGCATGGTTCGTGTCAGCATACAAGCAAGGCCAGTATGACGGCACGGCTGACGTTCTCAATGCCGACTTGACGAGAGACGGCAGGGCGACCGAGTGCGCCTTTGATCTTTCTGCCCAAAACCTCATGCTTCTGCTTGGTGACTTTGACGTCAAACTGATTGAGCTCCGAGCCGATCTCCTGCCTTCTGTCTGAGCACATGCAACAGGCTAAGCCAGCCGACACACGGCAAGTTTACGATTTCTGTACTCTAGATCTGTCCGCTTGCTTTCAGCGGCTGACGACGTCTTTCGCTTCTTGTTGCTGCCCGTCGAGTTGTTGCGCTGCAGGCCTGACTGTCGCAGGGCAGCCTTGAGCTGTGCAAGCTGGGAGCCGCCCATCTCGAGTCCTCCTTGGGCGCTTGGGCACGTCAATTTTTCGCGTGTTGCTCTGAGTTTTGGACGTGTGACGCAACGCTACTGAGCCTACTGGGCCCCGAGCTCAGGCCTCAGGGAGCTGACCAGGCTGCGGTCACCCATCCTGTCTGAATGGTATTGCTTGGCACGCATCAACCACTTCTCGAGAATCTCATCGTCAGCAGGTAAAGCCGAGCGGTAGCAAAAGTACCAACGGGCTGTGGCTCTCAGAGGATCCAAAGACACAGCAGAAGATACGCCCTTTCGACAGCAACAGCGCCGCTACCAGGACGCCTGAGCTCAGAGATTGAAGAACGACGTCCTCCATCCTGTCAAGGATCGAGACCGATGTGCCCAAAACCATCCGAGCGAGATCTCTGCGTTTGACAAGGCACAAGCGAGTCCGTCGAAAGCAGCAGCGAGTGGGAAAGTTGCGTCCGCATCGCACGCCTGTCCGAGCGATGCATGCTTCCCTGCACACCCTTGCCAACGCACTTTTGCGCGCATTGATTTGCCTGAGCGATGCAGAGGATTGTTCTCGTTTCGCCTCTCTACTCATCCGACCGGCCAAACGGATTCAAAGGGTCCACTGTAAGAAGCTCTTCTATGCAGACCACCGCATCAATGAAATCTGAAACGGGAAACGGTCAGCTCGAGGCGCGTCATCGCAATGTTACGACGGCCTCTTGCTGAGCTTGCTGGTGTGTGTGACTGCTGCCCTACACGACGAACCTCATCTGCAGTTATGAAGCGAGACCGACAGTCCCAAGCTATACCAAGTAATAATGTGCAGGACGTCCTCGACAGTGTTCATGTTGGCTGCTCCCAAAACCAACGCACTAGCACATGGGATCCCACAGCCAGGAATACGCGACATCTTTCAGACACATCCTTGCGCCATTGGACGCAGAGACTTGAGAGCAGACGCTCGGAGCTGGATCTGGAAGGGGATTCCCTGACGCTCCATTGTTATCTCGCTCTAGTGCCCTGCTCGACGCGATTTGCCTGTCCTGCAGGCCAATGAAGAATTCCGTCATGAGCGATCGTGGCACTCTCGCACGAGTGCGCAGCAGCGATCTCGGTCCTATGCTCGGTGGCAGGTGCACTGACGACAGACTTACTCCATCGAATGGCTTTGACACGCAGAGCTGTCCTGAGGGCCAGCAAGTCGAACACGTGCTGCAGAAGCCCGTGCCAGTGAGAGCCATCTGGACCATCTTGGGAAACCTCTGGCTGAAGGAGATGTGAATGGCTACAAAACCGATACGCCGGGCAACTGCGACGGCTCTGAAGAGATGGCAGCCGAGGCAAATCACCAAGATCATGGCGGGTAGGCGCTTCAAGCCTGCTTCTCGATCATTGCTGACCGTGGGACATGCATGTAGAGAGCTGGTGGCAGTCGAGCGCCTCGGTCCTGACTGTCAAATCACCCACAAGCCGACATACAACAGCTGCAAGGTCAAGCACTTCGATCATATCGAGAGCTCCTACGCCAATACCACCTCATCTGAGTAAGTATCTCCTCGTCGCTGATCTTTGTCACAGCCTCGATGTGTATAGCATTGCGTAAGGTCTGACCGATGATGGCACTCGATAGGCTCGGACGTCAGACGACTGACTGACAGCGATATGTACACGCTGCCTGCAGTCCGGCGCTCAGCGCTCAGTAGCATTGAAGTTAGATTCGCGTGTCCTGCAAGCGTTCTTGTCGTCGCGCTTGCCGTCCATCTCGTGGAAGGGCAGGCAAGTGGGGTGGATGCAGACGCAGACTTGAACGGGCGTCTGTGCACGAGCGCAAGCGCAGCGAGCCGACCTACGGTATCCACGGCGCGGCGGCTCATCAAATTGCCATCATGTCGGGGTTGTCATCATTGTCATCTCATTCGCCTTCACTGGATCGTCTGAGCTCAGGAACCCCGATCGATGCGCCGGGAGCTGTCACGTCAACCGACAGACCGCGAGCAAGCAAGCGACCTAGAACTTTCTCCATATTCGACAAGACCGCTGCTACTATGGGCGATCATCGTCATCTTGCCTCTCTCCTCAATCCGAGCATCCGCCGTAGAGCAACTTCGGCCAGCTCCTCAATGCCTTCGCATCTCATGGAAACGCTTTCAAGTGAGCACGTCAACGGTCCCAGCTTCAGAGACGAGGACCGTGCCGCTGGTCTGTCCGCGGGAACAACGAGAGAGCGTTGGTGCTCTGCAGTGCCAGACGTACCCATCCCGCAAGGTCAGTGCAATCGCGTGCTATATGTGTAATATGTTCATGGAGGGCTCTTCAGATTTCCCCGGCTCAGTCAGTCGCCGGCTGTGCTGACATCACGAAGAGCGTGCTGACGCGCGGCGGCAGGACCTTTTGCGCGCTGTGACGGAGCATGCAGGCCAACATTATAGAGAGCAAGATCTCATGACCTCCCTTGCACCGCTCGGCAAATCGCGCCAGCCAGTAAAGGTGCTGCGCGATCGAGAGATTTGGATGACGAACGCGCTCGACGGCAGCGCTCTCATCGCGCTAGGTATGCCAGCCTCCCTTTACCGACATGCGGCAAGCTTATTCGACCAACAGGCATGCTTGCACAAGAGCTCGCAGCTTACAAGGCAGCAGAGATTGTCGGCTCGCCATACGAGCAATACAGCGAGCGTAGGTCATCACGACGATAGCACTGCTTTCCTCGCTCGAGCCATGGCAGCTCCGTAGCCCAGCACTAGACACGGGCAGGGCGATAGTGGAGGTACCGATATGCAGCACCGCCAGTTGCGTCGTCGACTTTGACGCGAAAGCCTTTCAGCCGGCGTACTGCGGACCACGGCACGCGATCAGCGCAGCTCGCGCGTCACGATGGTCACCCACAGCAGTCGCGTGATGTCAATGGCGATTTATCATCGTCCGAATCGTAGAATGCCCCTACCGCAGGATCGGTGCCGGATTGCCATCTATCCCTTGCAAATACAGCTGCCCGTCGAGGATTAGCCGGCACATACGTCCGCGTGCGCAGAGCGTGCACACCTTTCAGCGGGTTACGAGAGCTAAGTGCAGCCGTTCGATCGTATTCTGTAGCTTGTCCAGCATCTGCCTCTGTTGTGGTAGTTAGCGATTGTAGATACATGCAGGACTAAATTTACTCGGATGAGGTCGACGTGCGGCAGGTCCAGATTCGAATTGGAAACGATGAGGAACCGCTCGCTCAATGACATAGAGATCGATAGACATCTTCGACATGGGAGCTGGCGGTAGTGAAGGCGAGGGGGACATCTCTTCCTCTGATCGTTGATCGTACTCGAAGATATCGTCGCTGTGCGCTTTCTTGACTTTCGGACGTGCTGCCCTCAGCACGGGTAGCGGAGCCGGTGCAAGTGATGGATAGGATTGATCGGGTAGCATGTGCGTGACAGTAGGTAGCAGAGCTGGCGACAAGATCGGCTTGATCTCTGCTGGGGGATGTGCGCGAGGTTTGACGGCCACGCTAGGGCCAGCCTGGGCGATAATGGCAGGAGAGCCCGCGCTCTTGATCTTCTTCGCTGGCTGCTTGGCTGCTGGGCTGGCTGCTACGTTTGTCCGCATCAGTGCGGAAGCGTAAGGGGCCAAGCGTAGCTTGCCTTGGTGAACGACATCACTCGGAGGCGTATCAAGCTCTGAATGTGCTCGCTTCCGTTGGCTACTCGGACCAGCGTTCTGCGCCTCCCAATGAGGCGTCTGACGCATATCAGGATCAATCAGCGATGGCAGTTCCTCGCTGTCTTCATGGCTGCCTTTCTTGGGCTGCGACGATTTGTTCGCGCGCTCGGCTACCCCAGGACCGGGCTTGACCATGTCGTTCTGATGCGCACAAAGTAAGCTCAGAGTGAAGATAGCTGAGAGCATACGAACATCTGCGAGGAAGGTTGAGCGTTTGAGCGTCATCTGACGACCGAATTCCAACTCTTCTGGCGTATCGATGTTCTCCTGACTGGTGTCGCCTTCTGTGAGGCCTAGTAACTCTGCCGGGCGAACAATAGGGCTGATCGCGTCTTCCGAGGCCGCGCTGCCGCCTTCGAGAAAGCGGTGAAGCAGCCACAAAAAGGCGTGTGACCTTTGCGCGGACGTTATCGTGAAGATCGAGCTAGTCCGCCGCGGGCCGATGAGTCACGATCCGATCTCGCAGGAAGGCGAACTCACTCTTCTGGCCGGAACAGATCACCGAGCTTAAGCCCAGCTGGAAAGTATTTTTCCGAGACCCACTGGCCTTTCGGTTAGCTATACAAAAGGCGCATGAGCGGGCAGGGCGTACGACGGACTCGGTGTTGAGCAAGAAGATGAGCTCGATGACGCTCGTTGGTGGACGATGACCGGCTGCGGCGCGCATGGCCACTTCGCGCAGATTGGCTGGGGGCGCTGCACCCTTTGCGCGCTCTGATTCTAGTGTGGCGGCCTTGAGCTGCGTTTTGAGCCTCGGTGTATCCTGGAGATGCTTCGCAGTGAAGTGATCGATCTGGAAGGCCGGTATGGGGTGATATGTTCGCATGAGCGTCTTCATCTCGTGGTAGACTGCAAGACGGATCAGGAGCGCGTGGTCAGTCTGTGATCGTTTAGGCAGCGCAAGGAGGATGACTTGCAGGCCAGGGTCGTGTTGATCCTGCCTACGTTGAGGAGCAAGCCCGTCTTGCCGAAATTGACAGCAAAGTCTTGTGACTCGGCCATCTTGTCCTTGAGTGTCTTTGTCGCCTTTGGAGAGTTACAGATGCAGTCAAGATACAGCTCGGCAAAGGACCAGGTGCGGTCTGTGGGAAAGAGCGCTGTGTTGAGATCTGCATAGCTGGGCGGGGTGAAGCGGAAATGGACGTTGCTGAAGATCTGGGCGAGGAGGTCGAACTGGATGTCGTGTCGAGTGAGGGCTTGGCCATCTGCCTGATGTCGTCGTGATCAGCTCAGACACGAGCACTGTTCATGCAGGAGTGCACCTTCTTGACAGCCTGCCCACAGACCGAGACTTATGAGCACGCCAGCACGCAGAGGCATGAGCTCGAGCAGACGTACGAGTAGCATTGGGAAATCAGCTTGGTCTGCTCGCTTGGCGGTCTTGCGCTTGGCAGGCGAGACACCGGACGTTGTTCCCTCGGGGCTTGCCATCCTGTCGTGCTCGTCCGGCTCTGTCGACTGCTGGCCGGCTCGCTCCAACACTGCAGGCCAATCGGTGTCGACCGTCACCACCGTCACCGTCACGCGTCACGTGTCGCGATCTGTCCCAGACTGTCGACTGTCGACTGTCCTTGGCCAAAGGGTGAATGTTCCGGACGACAGCGACTGCCGCAGCTGCCGGCGCTGCTCGTTCGGCGCAACAAGATGACTCGGACAGATTCGAAGAGCTCCCGCCGGATCCCAAGCCTGCAAGCGCAATAGCATCACCGACTGAACCTCGTCAGGAACTCAGAGTACGCACGCCGATGGACCCGCCCGTCAGACTGGGCTGATGCATTCTCTCTATGAAGGCAGCTATAGACTACAAACTGTCTGGCAATGCAGCCTTTGCTCGCTCTAGCTGGGCGGAAGCAGCAGACGAGTACCGACTCGGCCTCGCCAGCCTGCCTGCTCGTCCTGTGCCACGCAGGAAGCTTGATCCTACAAGTGGCCAGCCTGTCACAGCCCGAGCGAGCGACAAGATCAGACCAGAGCGAGTCAGGCCGCCAAAGAGGCGAGATCCGCCGCCTACGCCTGATCCTTGGTCTGCCGAGCCGTCCAAGCTCGATAGCTCAGACGAAGACTCAGACGACAAGCAAGACCCCAATCTCATACCAGCGCCTGCCGTTGAGCCCATCGAGGAGGAAGAGGTCCCGCCGGAAGCAGAAGACATCAAGCAGCTCCGCGCCGTCCTCAATGGTAATCTCGGTGCGAGTCTCATGAAGATGGCAAGTCGCCTGGCTCACACCTCTCGATGATCACTGACTGCTTCTCGTCTCACGACAGAGTTGCGACAAAGAGGCAGTAGAAGCGCTCACTGATGGCAAGTGTTATGCACTTCCTGCTGCACGTCCCGACTCATAAGTGCATTTGACGCAGCTCTCACTGACGATCCTAATTATGTCAAAGCACTCCATCGGCGCGCAATGACCAACGAGCGCATTGCAGGCTGGTCGGGCTATTCTGCAGCCCTCGAAGGTTCGTTGTGTCAGCAGCATGGTCTGCAAGCCTGACAGAATCAGCAGACTGGAGAAAGCTATCCAAGTTGTCCAAAGCGCCGCCCTCGTACACTCACATCCAGCGTCTCCAGAAGCTGTCGGACGAGGCGAGGGACAAGGAGACAGCAGAAATGATGACCAAACTCAAAGGTCTCGGCAACTCTTTCCTCGGCAAGTTCGGTATGTCGACCGACAACTTCCAGTTCGTCAAGAACGAAGACACGGGCGGCTACTCAATGAATTTCAACCAGAACGCACGAAAGTAGATATGAGAATGACGACAGCTTCTGTTGCTTGTAAACACCAATGCCATCTGATCATGCTTCCTCTTCATCGTGCTCCACAAATTGCTGCGTCGCTTCGTTGTACGATCTGCCCAGCTCGCCGTACTCGATCTGGTCCTCTTGACTGAGCAAGGGAGGCGTGAAAGGTGCGTCGCGCTTGCCATGCGCTCCGGCATACTCAACAGGCACAGGCTTGAATTTGTTCTCGTCATCTAGCTCACCCCAGACCGATGTGGTGCTCTTGAGCAGCCGATGAACCTCGAGCTGTCGTCCGTGTCTCGGTTGGCTTGCCAATCGCTCGCGCCAGCAAGTCGCCGCCGTTCTGTCCTTCAGTCAGACGGTGCGAATGCAACGAGGAGTAAACATACACAAGTATTTGAAAAACAGTTGCCATCCAGAGCAGGAGCAGTGGCTTGAGAGTGTCCGGAATCATCTTGAAAGGTACCTTGAGGATGGCATGCTCTGCCGCCAGACCATCGATAGCAAGGTCGTGATGACGGACGGGCTCAAAGTCTTGCTCGAGAGGCGCGGACGGTCCCTTGCCGAGCAGTGGACTTGTCGTCTCTGGCTCGACGTAAAGTACAACGCCGAGCGAGGTGGCTGCCTCTTGTAGATGAGTCTGACCTGACAGCAAACGCAAGAGACGGTTTGCTCCTTCGTTCAGAGCTTGCGTTGGTACGACCTTGGCCTGTATAGCTTCCATCGGCGCGAGCCCAACCGACAGAGAACCTCTCGTATAAGTGACCGTTGCAGCGGTAATTAACGCCAGAGCGACAAAGCTGAGTACGAGGGACACGACCGACGCGATTCGGAGTGCACGAAGGCCGATGAAACGTTGCTTCGCTGGGGCTCGTGTTCGGAGGACAAGGGAAACGACGATGAGTACGACCGAGATGAACAGGGTGGCAGTCATGGAAGCAACGACGCCTGCTGGTGGCAACAACCACATCTTGTCCGTCAAGGTGCCCTTGACGGCGAGCATATCGAGCAGTGTGAAGAATGCCGTCAATCCGGTCGACTCAGGATCATGGCCCGCCACTTCGTTACGATGGCTCGTCGTCGATGGTATGAAAATAGCAGCTAGCACGAGCAAGCCGAGCACACAGGCGGGCGAGAGAATCCGAATCGCATCGCATAGTCGAGTGTATCTGCGTCGATGATCTTGCGGGTGCTTGAGACCGTTTAAGTCTGCAGTCCAACCGTAGACAGTCTGCATGATGAAACCCCAACAGACAGGGAAGCATGAGAGGGATGGACACTGGTAGGGAAGGCTATTTCACGAAGCGGGCTTTCAAAAAGCCTTGATCACGAAGCGCGGGTCTTTCAAAAAGCCTTGACGCGTAACGCTCGTCGCGATAAATCGATGACGCAACGACGCACCCGCTAGCTAAGCGACATGCTGTCCTCGACGTGGCTTCTGGCTGGCCTCTTGGCGAGTGCGCATGCGGCACCGCGCCTCGGTCCATCGAACAATGGTCTTACATTCCAGTCGCCAGACCGGCTCGCGGACGAGAAGCAGCTGGTTTCCGTCAAGTTGGCCGTCATGAGCCAGTGCCCAGACGCACAGATCTGCGAGCAAGTTTGGGACAAGACGATCCCAAAGGTAGCAGACAAGATCACGCTCGAGCTCGTGTACATCGGCAAGCTCGATCAGAGGTCCAAGTACGGCGTCAAGTGCATGCACGGCGAACTCGAATGCGCGGGCAACATCCAGCAGCTCTGCTTTGCGAGACATTTCCCCAATTACAAGGAATGGTGGCCCTTTGTCAGCTGTCAGAACTACGGCAGTCTCAAGAACGTAGGCACCGAATCTGTCGCACGATCTTGCGCAAAGGTGGCAGGCAAGGATTGGGACGCTGACGGTCTGGCTTCATGCGCGTCCGGCGAACGCGGCGCGAGGCTCCTGCGCGAGTCTGTGAGGATCGCAGAATATCTAGGGGTGGAGTAGGCCAGTCGCTTCTTGGTCAGTCATCATGCTCATCTCGATCCGCAGGAAATCGTGCTCTGTTTTGCTTAACGATCGCGTCATCTGCATTCACGACGGCACATGGAAGTCATGTAGCGAGGGTCACGAGGTCAGTGACTTCGTGCGCCAGGTCGAAGATGAATACCGGCGCATCAACGCATACGATCACGAAGCTTAGCAAACGACCTATTCAGTATCCCGACCTTGTCACTCCTGCTCTTAGTTCGTTGTATTGTGCTCAGGAGATGTACATGTCTCGCTTTAGCTTAGTGCAAGCATGTTCGAGTCTAGGCGGCCACGTTCTTGCGCACTGATAGTGTCAAGATGAGCTGCATCGCCTTTCAGCATGTAGACTGATGGCATTTCACGAAACTGACCGATTTCACGAGCAGGTAGAAACGCTCCTTGCTCATGAACAGGAACGCATTGGTTAGAACGCTCTGAAGGAGCTTCGTACTGATGCCTCGATAAAGACCCGCGGGACCTTCGGACTGGATGATGCTTGTGATACCGTGAAATGTAGACTTGTAGCTCCTCCCTTGCGCTTGACCAGATTGCATGCGTGACTTGACGGTGAGCCCTGAGAACATGTCAGAGATGCTGCATTGGCGTCCGCAAGAGACTCACATGGATAGGTGAACCCGGTGGATACTGTCTCGCATGCATGAGCTCTGTTCCTGATAGCGTAGAGACGACACATACATAGTTTAGACAGCGCTCCGAGCGCGAAAAAGTCAAGGTCAGTCAGGGGCAATGCAGCCAGTGGACTGCCTGTGGCGGATTGGCTCGCCTTTGCCGCACGTCTTGTCAAGAGGAGGTTCTTCATCTGCTCGAAAGCGGTATAGCTGATTATCGGATTGGCAACGAGCAAGAGCGCAGGCCCTAGTCCATTGAAGAGCGCCCCAGGACCGTCAGTCTGAATGATGTGCTTCAGTGTGGCCGCAAAGCCAAGCTTCTTGACCATGACGGGTCTGCCTGTCTTTGGATCGCGCGCGTCTGCCTTTTGAGGATCAGACACTGTCGTCCTCACGGTTTGGCGGGTGTTGATGACCCTGTGCGTCGGTCAATGGCGATCTACCGTTCCAAAGTCAGGCGTACCATATCGGATTCGAGATGATTGACGTCGCTGAGCCTGCCAAGCGTAGTATGATCGTCAGTATGGCTAATCGCGCCAGGAATCAGCGCGTACCGGCTAAGAAAGAGGCGAGGATGCTTTCGAGCATCGACAAGCTCGCTGCCGCGCTAGTGATTGAGCTCCTCTCGCGCTTGGCCTTGTAGTTGGCGATGAGGGTGCGCGACTCTTCGTAAAACGCATAGAATGCGCCATTAGTGACTGCAATTGCTAGCAATGACGACGAGAGTCCGTCGTATAGGCCTGCGATGCCTTCTTTCGCTACGAACCGTCTGATGCTGTCGAGCGTCGTCTGTGAGAAGACATCAGCGTCGACGTTGCGCGCATTGAAGCTGGCTCGCCTCCCCAGGATGTCGCTTCGTTTCGACTTGAGCGCGTGTACTGACACTGATGAGCGGATCTTCGTGACAGAAGCTGTCAACAAGCAGTCACAGAGGTCCTGAAGCACGTACACGTGATCGCCATGGCTACACAGCCACCGGCTGCACCGGCTGCCGCATGGACAAGTGATTCGCTCATGCCGCAAGGCCCGTCTCAAGCCGGCGAGCTGGGCTTGCTGTCGTTCGTTAGCCGGCGAGACGCGCGCGTTGATAGTAACCGGTGGAAAGGAGTTCCATGACCTGCAGGCGCAGCGCAGTGGCGAACTAGATTGCGCCTTTTCCGCAGCGACGTGCCACTGCTAGACCCAGGAAGTACCCCGCTCAAGTACTATCGGTCACAGCCACCAGGCCCACCGCTTCTCATCACATCGCGGTCCCTCCAGAGGGTAGTCAGCCGAGCGCCTCGCCCATCAGTGCTTCGGCTTGGCCCAGCCTGGATTGAGCATGGTCAATGCTATACCGCCCATCAAGGGTGCGTATCCGTCCTGCTGAAGCTCTGCGCGAATAGCTGACTGGCATTTACGTTTGTCTCTCGCTTTGCTGCGCTCACCTGATGACGACATGGCCATCCACCGCTTTCCTTGCGCTATGGCCTCGCATGACATTGCTATCATCCCACTCTGCTCTCTTTGCATCACTGGTCGCCGGCCGCTCAGAGGACGAGTGCGTATAGCCTGTGGGAGCAGCTCGTATCCGAGCTTATGCCTGTGCGCCGTCACGCAGAACGACGCAACAGGTGGGCAGACGCGCCAGCACACAAGACGGCAACGGCAGTCAATCGAGTAGCCAGGCACGACCACGAGATGGCGGTAGTGAAACTCCGCCGTCAATGATGTCGCCCATGCAGATTGACGAAGCTGCCCTTGACGACAACGCAGAGTCCTCAGAGTCCTCACGAAGACCGAGGACTTCATCAAGTGGCGCTAACAGCCCCAACGCACGAAGCCAGACCATCACTGCCTCAGATGGCCCGCTCACCTATGGTGTCAGTCGGGCTACACGCATGCTTGCCAGCGTATTGATCATCTTGCGCAATCACAGAAAATCAACCAGCATCCTGCAAGGTCTCATTTGGCCTCTGCGCCGTTCAGTGTCGGTGTGAGCGAGGACAAGAACAAAAAATGTCGCCGAACTATGGAAGACGCGCATTCGTTCATCTATGATTTCGCCGGCGTCAGAGGCCAGGGCTACTTCGCCATCTTTGATGGTCACGCGGGCAAACACGCTGCAGAATTCTGCGGTGCTCATTTCCACGAAGTATGTGCCCCTCAAAGGCAGCGTCGGCCCTGTTGAAGTAGAATTTTGCAGTACTTGCTCAGCGAGATCAGCAAGAAGCAGGACGAGACAGTGCCTGATATGCTCAATTCGAGTTTCACATTGGCCGACAAGGAGCTATCCACACGTGCTGCCGAGAATGGCACACATTCCGGCTGTACTGCGGTGGCCGCATTTTTACGAATTGAGACCGAAGATGGCAAGCCAGTGCCAGATGATCTGGATGCCGAACCGCCACAAGATAGCGTCGATGGGCTGCTAGACGATGACGCGACGCCTAGCGCTAAGCCTCGGCGGTTTGGCGACGGCGTACACAGGGACAAGTTCAGAAGCTTCATTGGCCGATCCAGCTCAGGCCGGCAACTTTCTTCGGGCGATGCTGCGACCGAGGGCAGCAGTCAGCCCGCGGCCGAGAACGCGCTGGCCGGAAGGAAGCGCACACTTTACACAGCTAATGTCGGCGATGCGAGAGCGGTGCTTAGGTGAGCAGCAGAGCCTACGCTAGCATAGTATGACTCACTTTGGTCTTGCGAAAACAGTCGCGGCGGTCGAGCGATAAGGCTCACATACGACCACAAAGGTAGCGATATGCAGGAAGCCAAGCGAATCACAGATGCCGGTGGCTTCGTACTCAACAATCGTGTCAATGGCGTTCTCGCCGTAACACGTTCGCTGGGCGACTCTTCTATGAAGGAATTCGTTGTTGGGGCGCCATATACGACAGAGACGACCTTGGGAGAGGAGGACGAGTTCCTGATCATTGCTTGCGATGGTGTAAGCTTGTATGCCGTTCGTCGCAGCATGTCCTGATAAGACCGCAGCTATGGGACGTATGCGAAGATCAGGCGGCAGTTGACCTGATCAAAGACATCCGCGATCCACAAGACGCTTCCAAAAAGCTTCTCGAGCATGCTCTCAGTTCCTTCACGACGGGTACGCTACTGCGCGCTCTTTGCTCCTGTGCTAACTTCACTGGCATCCCACAGACAATACCACCGTGCTCGTAGTCCGGTTATCGTAACGCAGAAATGTACCAAAAGCCACGAAGCAATGTATTCGACTACAAAGATTTTGCATCAAGACAAGCCTGATAAATAGTCCATCAGCGCTTCGATGATGTCTCGTTGCTTGACCGGCTCTAGCGCTTCGTTCGGCTGTGCTGCAAAACCATTGGATGGCTTCACGTCTTCTGCAGACCCGATATTGTCGCGATATTCTTTCAACACGTCAACGACGTCGGCGAATGCCATATCCTTCCGGCTGAGGAGCAGACGGACATGCTCTTGTATCTGCAGAACGAAGAACGATGTCAGCGTTCATACATGCATGGAAAAATTGGGTAGACTCACCCCGTCATCTTCCATGACAATCCAGGCAATTACATAGTCAACCAGCTGGAGTGTGAAGAGACCAGCCTCGAGACGTCTGAAATACTCGTCGTCCTCGTCATAGTCGAGCCCTTCTGCCTGTAAAGTTCGTCTTTCACTCGCTAGCTCGCCTTCCCGACTCTTGACGCGATCTTGTGCCGTCTCCCTGAGCTCGAGCAAGCGGTCGACTTTCTCGTAGCCATCCTCGACAAATTTAGCGAGCAATCGTAACCGCGATTCGGACTCAGATGCCAGATTACTGAGCAGTGAGTTGAGTATGCCGAGGATATGCTCGTCGTCTTCGGCGCCAGACGACTCTGATGCCTTTCGTTTGCCAGTTCTGCTCTTGCCCATAAAGGCCGAAAAGAGCGTTCTGAGGCCCAGCGCTTCGACAAAGCGTTCGCACGATGATATTCCAGCTTCGCCCGACAAGGCATGATCAAGCACTTTGATGGACCGTGTGCGAGCGAGCATCTTTTGTCTGTGCAGGCGCATTGAATCAGCAACAGGAGGCACTGCTCGATATCGACGAACTTCATGAGCAGCACCATTAGCTCGACGCCCTCGCCTTCGAGAAATCGCTGCTTGATCGTTGTCGTAGCGAGGGCCGAGCACAGAATATCAAAGACGTTCTCCATAAACTCGAGCTCTTCTGCGCCTTTGGGATCACGCTTGCGATACGCCTGCTTGCCACTTGAGCGTGCAGTGCAAGCTATGTATAGTAGACGCACCGAAAGCGTGGTCAGGCAGACGTCGACGCCGTCCAGGGCACCAAACCGTTGCCTGATGGTATCGTCGCCCGTACTGAGCAACATGGAGAGGATTTCGGCCGCATAGAACCGGATCTGCTCCAGATCCTTCGTCGCTTTCTGCTGTACTTGCTGCAACAGCCAAGCGAGCAGATCTGTAGTCTTAGTCAATCGTAGTGCAAGGCCCTCTGTTGCGGACAGGAGGTTCTCGAACAGACTGAGCGCGTGGTAGACCCCGTTGCGCTCGGTTTCGTCACCCAGATCTAAGCGTCGGACGTTCTGAGTAAGTAGCTCGAGAATAGAGCACTTGACGAGCTCGTCTGCGAGGGCTTTGACGGCTAGCTCGGCCTGAAGCCCGACCGTACTCTCTTCGCCATCTTCGCCCTCGCCCACGTCCTCGTCCGTAAGCTCCTCGAGGATAGTGATGACTGCGATACTGATGTCCACGTTCTCATCTGTCAGTGCCGAGTCAGCCGTTTCGTGTCAGCGATCCGTAAAACGCAAGCAACGCACGAGATAGCAAGTCCACGAGCGTCGAGATGATACCGAGCTTGATCAGCTCAGGGTAGAAGGAGCCAGGGCTCTGAGTAAGCAGCAGGAGAGCGTGTAGCGCTGTGTCAAGCGCGATCTCTGACTCGACGAATCTGCAGTACAGATGAGCCGGCCAAGTCAGTGCAGTCAACGAATGACTTGCTTGTGAGGATTGCCTGCAAATTTGGCGCGCATCTCGACATTCTTGGCCACTGCCTTCTCGAGTACGGAGACCATCTTGCGTAAGCCTTGTAGTGTCATTGCTGCCTCGCTGGGGTCTCTATCGTCGTCCATGATCTCGAGAATCTGCTTCTGTTCGCTCGTCAGACCTCCGCCGAAGAAGCGGCCATCTGAGTCCTCTTCGGTGAAGTAGTCTGCATCGTTGCCAGGCGCAAAATCATCCCTCTCTGCTTCGTCGTCTGAGCCATCCTGCACGGTCGCCGCTCGCATCTTTCCCTTGATGTCCCCAGACTTTCCGACAGCAACAGTAGAGGCAGTCGTGCTGCCGTTGGTCGTAGTCGTGCCATTCGGCCTTCGTGATGCATTGAAGCGCTCCAGTTCCTCTGCGAGTCTCATGTGAGCTTGCGCCCAAGTCGCATGGGCACGAGTTGCTTGCCTGCCGTCGGGGCACTCGAGACGAGCTTGCGCTTCAGGCCCGAAGCCGGCGCCGTCGGTATCTGCGCTCTCAGGAGTGAGCTGACACAATCAAGGCGGTGAGTGAGCCAGCCTGCCTTGAAGAGTGCATCTAGATCCATGTCGGCAGTCTGCAACAGCTGTAGCGACGTAGCGCTTCGAGGACGCGTCGAAGTCAATTCAACTGATAGACATACAGGCCACGCTACATGATTCCCAACGCTCAGCACTCGTGGCAGGACGAAGATGCAAGATTCTGCAAGGGAACTGCTCGATGTGCCACAAAAGTTCATCAAAGAGGGCACGCAGGTATGCGCCAGTCGACGACACGCTGTGCGATCGCTGAAAGGCACGTCGCCAGTTCATGAACAGGTGTACCAAGCCAGACCAAAAAGGTCGTCAACTGCTGTTCTAGAGCCAAGGTGCATGGCTCAAAGACGGACAACAGAGTATCTCATGATCTCAAGAGCCATCGGCGTCGGCTTTCTCATCATGGGCTTCATCGGTTTCTTCGTCAAGCTGGTGCGTGCCGGCAAGGCTGTGATCGTCACCACGTCAGAGCTCACCGACTTGGCCTGTCTGACAGATACACATCCCCATCAATTCCATATTGGTGTACGCGTGGAGTCTCTCCACAGCGACTGCTTACATACTCACCCTATGCGCCTTGACAGTGGAGGAGCATAGCTGGCCACGACGGCGTAGCAACGCGGCATTGTACCTCATTTCGCGCGCCCAACTGTACCGCCATGCATGTTCGTGTCGCTCGACAGCTTGGCTGGATGCTGCAATGCCCAACATCGCGTCTTGCAGGCATCTACGTCGAGCGTGCTGGCGTTTGACGTCGCCTCAGTTCGGCCAGCTCGCAAGATCGCTGCTTTACTCACATCGGCCTTGTCCGACTCGCAAGTAGCTTTCGGTCATACAGAGCTCCGACTTGATCAGGAACGATGCAGACGTTGCGCTCAACACGATGCAACATGAAAGCGGACTCCACGCTCTTCAGTCTTCAGCGACACCAAAGCCCACAGAACCGATGCAATGATCAACGTCCACAGAGACAATCGCTTCTCGAGCATCATCGTCGAAGCCGGTCATAGAGACAGACCGAGCGGCAAATCAGCGCCATCTGATCCGAATGTACCAAAGCTGATCGACTGATCACACTTACTACGCCGCCCAGGTCACTTGTCAAATCAAGCCGATCATCGTAGCACATGACACGAACGTTGGACCCTGTTGCCATCCCGTTCGCTCGCTCCTTGAGGATGCGACTGCAAAAATGCGCGAGAGAGTCGAGTCTCGAGACTGCACTCTTCATGAGCAAGTACTACATTGAGTCTGACGCCAGTTGACGTCCTTCCCATGAAATCTCACCCCTCCGCCTTGAGGTGTCTGGGTCGTCGTGACCGGCAAGACGGTGGGCTCACAGTTTGACGCCCCAGCCGGCGCGGTCTGCGAGGCGCGATCCCGTCCACGACTTGACGGCAAAGCCCTGTCGGGATGACGCAAGCTCGAGATCAACCGGTGACGATATCACCAGCCCACGCAGGAGAGCAACCAGCATGATCCGTGCAGAGCTATCTGGGTGCCGTGCACTCGCGCGAGCTCGACGATCGAACGCCAAGCCATTCGCCTATCGATACGCCCAACGGACGCTTAACACCGTCAGCACGCTCCAAGACTGGTCCGACAAGGCCGGAGAGACCCTCTTGACGTTGCATGAGCAGGCCGTCGACGACGCAAAGATATACACCGTCGAACTGAAGAATGAGCCAGACAATCGCTTGACCACTCAGCTCGTCACTGCTGTCCGTGCCTCTGCAGCCATGTCTACCCATCTCGTGTGGCTGAGCACGTTGATGGCACGCAGTATCTTGATGCGCTCGACGTTGTGGAGAAGCGCTGGCGATTAGACTGCCGCAACAGCGACAGAGAGCCTGCTGCAGGCCAAGCAGCATTGATCACCACCGGCTTGCGCAACAAGGACAGATTCTTCTCAAATGGTATAGCACTACTCCCAGAAGCAAACAGAGGCTCATGATGGTGCATCAGGGCTCGATTTCGGGGCTGCAATGGCGACGCCGGGCTTCTTCGCGAGCAGCTTCAACCCATTGCTATCGCGCGTGCTATCCTACCCTTTGCCGACGATTGCCGCCATACAGGGTCACGCATTCGCAGGCGGGCTCATCTTTGCCATTGCGCACGATTACAGAGTAGCCAAACATATCGAGGGCGCAGCGAAGGGCAAGATCATGCTGAGCACGAATGAAGTCGATTTCGGATTTGGCATCCCTCATGCTACCATGATGCTCCTCAAGGCCAAGCTGGCACCGCAAGCACTCCGTGATGCCGTCTTCACGGGCAGGCGCTTCGGTGCGGCAGAGGCACAAGCAGCGGGCTTGGTAGATCAGCTCGCCCCATCTGGTCAGGCTACGGTCGAGGCTGCAATCCGTCTGGCGGCCGCGCTCGCTGTCAAGGCGCCAAAGCAAGCCATCGGTGTCATGAAGCAAACAGTGTACCGCACAGAACTAGACCTGCTCATGACAGAGACAGAAGATCCTCCGGCCACGCCAGCGCTTGATATTCAGGCTGCCCTGGCGCGCCTTGGCTCCTCATAGAAACCTCATCACTTATTAGTCGAAACACGATGCATCCGACATCATCTGAGCCACGGTCGACAATCTATCTTGAGCTGAAGTAGTCGAGCAGGACATTGAGTGCCTCTGCAGATTTGAAGTCAGTCCTGACGGTATCACAGGCGGCAGAATGACTGACCTGACTCTTCGCCATAGTTGGTGACGACTGCGCAGGAGCAAGCAACGACCTTGCGTGCATTGCCCTCGCGATCAATCTTGCAGAGACCGCACCATTCGCCCAACAGCTTCGAGTCTGCTACCTTGATCAGGTTGACTTCAGGGCAAAGTCAGCACGGGAGAACGGTCAGGTAGTGCGGCGTCGGCGTACTCTTGTGCTCGGCGCAGAGGGCCTCGACGAGCTTGATGTAGGCAGACTCCGTGCAGCCCTCGTTGAGGACGCAAAGATGAGCTTGACGCTTGTCGAGCGCCTTTGCTGCCTCTCTCAGTCCACGAGCGAGACCGTCGTGAATCTGATGACCCATCAGGACATCGATCAAGCATACGAGATAGTTCAGCAACGCACGAGAGCCTTCTTGAGAACCTCTTGAAGGGCTTCTTCGACGGTCATCTTGCCCTTGGGCGCAGGTGCCGACGTCTCCGTGACCTCGACGGTGGGTGCCTCTGGGGCTGCATCGACCTCTACGTCCGACATCTTTCTATGCTAGAACGTCCTCGAGGCTGCGATACTTTGTAAGCCTATTTTTCGTTCGTCTGGCCGGTCTCGCAGCGAGCAACGCGCCAAGATTTCTCCAGTGGCTGCGCTGACAATATTTGAATATGTCTTGAATGACGAGGCCGGCGTGCGCCTGCGAGATCAACGTTGACCGCTGGCTTGCTCCATGTCGTCTCCACCCGATTACCATGCGCCTCATGCCAGTACCAGCAGAGCAGTCGACGCCGGCGTGTCTCTGGCCTCACATGTACCAGCCACAAGCTCATCGCGCAGTACCTTGGGCCATCATCCTCTTGCAGCACTCGGCTGGCCTCAAGGGCCTTTCCTCATAAGAAACCAATCAAACAGAGCTGTACTCGATTGCAGAGGAGGAAAGATCGAAGAAGGCACAGAATTGATCCTCTGGCCGAGCAAGGAAGTCTATGTCGCTCGGTCTGGCACCGTGCAAGGCGGCAAAGCAGGCGAGCTTGGCCAAACACGCTTGCAAGTCAAAGGCAAGGGGGTCAACCAAGTCATGGCGCTGGACTACTCGGGCTGTATCGTCCCTGTTGCGGACAACGGCCGTGGCTTACACCTCGACGTGACCGCCGTCAATGAATCGCCCAGATTGATGGCAACTCCCCTCATCAGCTCGAAAGCTAATCACGCTAGGCATGCACCGCCAACATTTGAGTACAGTCATCAGCACAAGATCATCTTTGTCAGGCTTCGTCACAATCCGCTAGAAGAGGAGGACGACGGCTGGAGCGAACTGGAGTACATCCTCGAGAGCGTGCCTATGGCGCCAAGCCAAGTCGAACGAGATCGTAGCATGGGCGTAGAGTCTCCTCTAGCATCGCTGTCTGGCTGGCTAAGTCAGACGGTGCTGGGTACTCAAACCGCATCTCAATTGAAGCCAAAGGAGGAAGAGGAGGATGCGAGTGAGCTCCAGACGATGGGGCGCGCCCAGCCGCATGCTGGCGTCGATGGTGTCCTCTTTGACATGGTCTCTGAGAGCGAGAGCGACGACGACGATAGCTCGCCGAGCGTGATGCGACTCGTCAGATTGGCAGCAATTCCCCCTGGCTGGCAGAGCGAGCTTCAGAGTACCCTGAAAGAGGCCCCGGCTGCAACAAGCAAGGAGGAGCGATTGCGAACTGCACAGATCAAGCGCAAATGGCTACGCAGGCAGTGGGACATCCTGCCCATCGATGTACCTGTTAGTGCGCCTAGCACAGATTATCCCGGTGCTCGATACAGACACGCCCAGACTCATGGCGGCATGTCAGAGAGCGTAGACGCTTCCATTGATGCACTCTTCGACGCGCTCGGTTCGTCCAGATCTCGCTGAGAATGCATGACTGGCTTGTACAACGTCATAGCTTTGCTTGACCGGCAAGTGTTGTATCGTTAGCTCGTAGTACTGCAAGCTCATCATGTTGCCACTGTTCAGCAACCCAATTCATCAGCCTCTATTGCAAGACGGCGAAGCTGACTTGCCTGAGGAATGAAGAAATCGAGTATGAGCTCGTCATCTGGCACTTGGGCATACTTGCGGAAGTCGCGCGTCGTATAGCCGTGCTCCTTGCGTAGGTACACTTCGTCAATCTCGAACCGGCTGGTGAACTTCTCAGCTGGCTTCTGTAGCATGGAAATGGCGGCGTCGGCCATGATCTCCGGCGTCCGACTGATCTCGCGACTTTTTGCTCCTGCGATGAAACGCATAGCTTCTGTCGAGATGCTTGTATATGGCCACAAGCCTGTGTAAGGGTCAGTTGCAGCCTGGCGAAAGGGACAAAGACTGACAGTTCGACGCAATGCCATACTGCTCGAGCTCGCCAGACAAGCCGAGTGCAGCGAGTGACATGCCGTACTTTGCCATTGCATATGCTGTCCTGCCAGCGAACTCTTCCTTGGTAATATTGTCTCTGAGCTGAGGCGACAGCGTCAGGATGTGTGGGTTTCTCCCCTGCTTTGCCGATTTGATGAGATAGGGTAAAGCCGCCTGCTCTGCCGGTCAGGCCGGTACAGGGTCTCCTCAACAAGCAGCATACTTTCGAGACGAGCCACGTCCCGCGAGCGTCGACGCCATGGACGAGATCAAAGACTGCCAGACAGGTTCAGTGACGGAGACTTTCCGTGGGCGCGCACGAGGGTACCTTTGGGGGTGGTCTCGAGCGTGCTGGTGAGTGAGATGGCGGATGCATTGTTGATGACAATGTCGAGGCTTCCGAATGTATCTACCGTCTTGTTGATGGCTGCCTCGACCGCCTGAGCATCCCTGATGTCCATCTGAACCGCTAGGGCTCTGCCGCCTGCTTCCTCGATGGCAGCAGCAGCAGTATAGATCGTTCCGGGCAGCTTCGGGTTGGTGGACGCTCTGTCATGCGCATGTGAGCACTGTCAATGCCGATTGGTGTGGACGCAGGCGTACGTCTTGGCAGCGATGACGACATTGGCACCATGCTGACCGAGTGCGATGCCGATGGCCAGACCGATACCTCGTGAGCCTCCAGAGCTGTAGGCGTCATCAGTGACTGCAGTTATGGGGTCAGAGCGTCTCACATAAAGGCAGTCTTGCCCTTGAGCGATGTCATTTCAAGCCAAAGAGACGACGCGCGATCACACACGCGAATACACGAGATGCATGACATGTCAGGGGTCTCACAGCCTCGCTAGCATCTGTCCGGCCCCAATAGCGATGCCAGTAGCGATCGCCATGGCTATGGCCAGCATCGTCGGGATCCTCGAGAACCCCGAAAACGCGTACGAGCAAGACGGACAAGACCAGCCTATGCAACGGATTAGCTCAGCCTGTCTTAGTGGCGTCGAACCTACTGCTGAGCGGCGTGTAGCTCTGGGGAAAGTAGAGCGCGAATTTGGTGCCCGAGTAGGGACTCATCCTGCCCGGTGCGGCAGTCTGGTAGAATCCCCTCTCGTCAAAGATCCGGAGCGTGTAGCTTGCTTGTGCGAGTGGTGTGGCACCTGCAGCGACTTGGTAGTCATAGGGATTCCAGATGTACTGGGTCGCTGCGCCAGGGATGCCGTTGGTAGGCCCGACGGGATAGGTAAACCCGTTCTGAGAGCAAAAGGCCTGAAGGGTCAGCGAGGTCGGCGCGACGACGACAGAGGTGAGTGTCCAGCCAAACGTGATGTCTGCAGAGGGCATGACACGATAGTATGATGCTGCAGCAGTGATGGCAGGCTGGGTGATCGACAGACCTCCCGCTGGCAGGGAATTGGGCACGCTGATGCTCGTGACGCCGTTGTGGACGATCGTCGACACTTGTCGCCGCTCTGGCATCATCTTTCTCTCCACTGTCGGCACAGGTGCAGGTGTGATGAGGGGCTGCACTGATGCTCTGCACCTTGGCGCTAAGAGCAGCACCACTGCCAACTTCAGCAGCCCTGAGCGGTGAGGCCTCCTTGGGACGATCATTCTCGCGCGTAGCCTAGCTGGTCGCCTGCTTCGGTATGAGGTCTTACGCTGATCTGCACGTCGATCGCCTGCTCAAGAGGCTCGCTTCAGGCCAGACTATCAGGCATGATATCGACGTCTTGGACACAGACGCGCCGAGGGAGGTCTGTGCGCTGGGCGTGATGAGGGCATGATCGACGATCGAGTGGCTCGTGGAGCTGTGGAGGGGCTGAATTGCATGATGGGCTGCAACGACGACGGCTGCCCTTTTTGTCGGATGAGCAATCGATGACGATGCCGTGTCGACGTGTCGCAGTTTGCACGTCGAGCGTCGTCGAGAGCGAAAGCTCGAGAGCATCAGCATCCCTCTTGGCCCCCTCTGTCGGTCGACGACAGTCAGATCTCTCTTCAAGCAAGCTATGGTCGTCCGCTAGACATCTCTCTCCGACCTCCGTGTCCCCGACATGTACGTCCGCGTAAAAACGTGATGACAACCGAGGAGGGTCTGAGACGCTCCTCGGCGAGGCTCCTCTCAAGATGCATCGCCCATCTCCATCCCTTCTAGGTCAGCGTTGGGATCACACGAACACGCTGCGATGGATCAGGCCAGATGGACACGCCTGTCCGTGATCGAAGAGCGTGACAGCGAACAGCAGCACATGCAGTCACTTCCTTCCACTCCGACGACTGAGATCGAATTTGGAGTGGCCGTGACGGGCTCGGAGCAGTATCACGACACTGAGCAAGGCAGACTCTCCAAAGACGATGTCCAAGTCAACGACGCCGACGTGAGAGACCGTCATTTCGATGGCAACAGTGACACGAGTCATCTCTCATGCCTTGGTGATCTCGACGCAACCGCTTACTCCACCTTTCTCTCGAGCAAGCTGGGAGATCGCAACGCCTACGACTCGACTCTCTCCTACTACGGTCCAACAAACGGCTCCCTCTCGTCTGCCGACAACTCACCTAGCGGCTCGCTCGCTTCGACGAGCTCTCGCAATTCTGTCGCTATGGAGCCCGGCACGCCTCGATTGGCCTCTCCAGCGATCTTCGATGATCAGTCGAGCTTCTCCTCGTCCTCTGCAGATCAATACTACGGTCGGATCAGAGCAGTCGAGCCCGCCTATCTCTCGCCCCCTGCCGAGCGCACCGGCCTCCGACGTCCGTCACCTGATCAGCGAGGCCGTCATGTCCAACAGGGCTCCGTCGCCCCTGCTGGTCTGCCGTCATCTCTGCCCAGACAGCAGCAGAACTACCTCGTCACTCGAGGCCAGGAAGAGTACCACCGCAACAATCCTACAAGACGCGAGGGCGAAGCACCTCGGCCTGCCTTTATGCTCGAAGACGAACGTCTCAGGAGACCGTTCGATCCTGCTGCACAGGCGGCCAAGGACTCCGCGCTTGCTATGCGGCCCGACAGGCTCGAGTTTGTCAGTCTCCGACGCTCGTTGTGCGCGCCGACTGACGCGCTCCTCCTTGAAAGGAACCAGGGCTACAAGCTCTATCCGGACAGCTCTCGCCAGGTCATCCGCCAAGAGCTTCAGCTCATTCATCCCCCCGAGGCTCTCTGACCGCTCACTCCCGCGAGGATCTCGTCCGTCATGAGACCGCCGCCCAGACGAGCGAATATACATTCTCCCATCGTGTCGCACTTTCGACGAAGATCGGCAAGAGCATGGGCAAGGGTATGCTCCCCGGCTCCGCGTCTCGCAAAGAGCAATGCCTGAGTATGCTACAAACAGCGTTCAAGAAATCTGAGCGGAAGCTTCTGACCCACACGACAACCCAAGCAATCGAGAAGCCTCAATCAAGCCTATGGTACGACGGGCCGGAGAGCGATGACGACATGCAGTCAGTCGCCGCTGTTCACGCTCGTCGCGGTCACTGACAATGAGCTGTAGCGATCCTGGTGAGATGCCGCCTCCGTTCGGGTGGGAGAGACGCATCGCAGAAGGTCCCGGCTTTGGCAAGAGGTCATACCTCTCGTGGCGCGGCTTGCAGAATTGGCTGGGCCTCTTTGCCATCGCGGCCTGGCTGGTCACATTGTTCTTGGGCATGCCTCTCTATCTGGGCTTGACGGGCAAGCTATGAGATCTAGTGAGTTGCGCCAGAATACAATGCAACAACAATGCTTGAGATCATACCGGCACTTGCCCTGCGTCACGACCAGCCACGCCGCCGAGCAGGCGTTGACCGACGGCTGATTTGAGGAGCTCGTTGGCCTTGAAGCTGCTGCGCACGAGGGGCCCGCTCGCGACATAGAGGAAGCCCATGTCCTGTGCGACCTTTGCCCAGTGATCAAACTTGTCGGGCGAGACGTAGGAATGTACGGCCATATGCCGCTTCGTGGGCCGCATGTACTGCCCAAAAGTGACCACGTCGACGTTGACCTTTCGTAGCTCTGCGCGGAGAAAGGTCAGCTCGACGTCTTCGACAGCAGCTTTTTGACTTGCCTTGTAGCGTCGCTTCCACCTGCCAGTCTTGCTCGCCGAGGCCGAGCATGAGACTCGTCTTGGTGATCAGACCTGGCTTGGCTTTCTTGGCCCAGTCCAAGACCTGCAGGGATTGTCTGAACTTGGCCCGGCGGTCTCGAACGAAGGGCGTCAGTTCTTCGACGGTCTCCATGTTGTGTGCATAAACGTCGAGACCCGATCTGGCAACACGTGCGACACCTGCTTGGTCGCCTGCAAAATCGCCCGTGAGAGCCTCGATGAGGATATTGGGAGATTTCGACTTGACTTTTTCGATCGTCTCTGCAAAGTGAGCAGCGCCGCCGTCGGGCAGATCATCTCTGTCGACGCTGGTCATGACGATATAGCCAACGCCCCATTTCGCGATCGCTTCGGCTGTGTGCTCTGGCTCGTGAGGATCGAGCGGGGGAGGTGCTTTCGAGGTCTTGACAGCACAGAAGCGACATCCGCGCGTGCAGGTGTCACCCATGAGCTATTGCTGACATGTGAGCAGTCTCAGTGATCAAGCGAGAGCTGGACGCACCATGATGGTGGCGGTAGCCTGCTCCTTGTCACCGCCCCAGCACTGGCCAATGTTGGGACATCTCGCCTCCTCACAGACTGTATGCAAGCCTAAACCTCTGAGATCCTTCTTGATCTTGTTGTACGACGCTGAAGTTGGTATGGAGGTCTTGAGATGGTCCGGCAGGCGCTCTCTGCGCTCTCATCTGAGCAAAATCGCAGACATACGCAGGGGATTGGCCCACCTTGAGGTGTTGCCGAACTGTAGTCTCTCTGGCTTGCTGGTCGCTTCATGCTGACCACTGATGAACTCGTCTAGCGATGGTCCCGTCTCGAGCCGGTCTTTGAAGGCCGAGAGGGGTCGCTGGTGGTGGGTCATGCTGGAAATTGCTCTTGATGACCGCACTGTGGCAATCGATGACCGTGCCGAGCCGGCAGGCTGCGCATTCCTCCTGCCAGCTCGTGGCAAGAGACTCGACTGAACTGCGTCTGCCCCTGCTCGCAACATGTTCGCTGCTTCGGCGCTCTTGCCTACCTGCGCCGATGAACGTTGATCAGCCCGTCGGCCTCAAAAAGCGTGACAGCTCGACAGCACAGCGCGCGTCACGCCAGTGCGAGTGCCTCGTCGTCAAGCTTCAAGCGTCGGCGTCCAGACAGCGATGCGATACCTCAGCGAGTAGCGATGCTCAGCGTCAGCACTCGTGACTGCACACCATGCCTATTTCAAACGCGGAGCAAGCTTGTCAGTCATCCTACAGAGATGCTCCCAGAGTGCACGCTCAATCCTGTTCTCGATCCTTTCCTGCGCAGACGAGCTAGCGGAAACAGGTACCATGGACGATGGTCAGACAGAGGCTCAGCAGTCCCTCCTCCCACCTGGTCCATCCAGCTCGAGGCCCTACGATGACTTGCTCGACCCGACCGAGCGATCACGAGTTCCCGCGTTGACCGTTGGCACGATCTTCATCGTCTTGACCGTCATCATGCTCTTCCTCAACCGAGCAGTCTTTGACCCCGAAGCGCTCGACTACCCCTACCCGTTCCTCATGAGCTCCCTAGCGTCACTCTTTGCCCTCGCCATTCTCGCATGCATCGGTCGAGTCACGCGACTGCTCGAGGGCCTACCAGCGCTGCAGGTGCGCTCCTCGGCGTTCATGCTGGCCTGGCCTATACCAACGAACGAGCGCACAGCTCGGATGGTCTCATTTTGTACAGCTTTCGGCGCCAATCGGCATCTTTCATGCTCTAGGCATCGCCCTTGCCAGCATCGCATTTGCACACATTGCGCCTGCAACAGTCCAAATGCTAACCGCATTCGTACCCCTCCTCGTCCTCGTTCTGACCAGTAACCTCGGTCTGCGCAACATCTCGCGCCCAACGATCATCCTCGTCATTGCAACATGCGGCTTCGTTGGCCTCGCCAATCTACAGCGCGGCGGCCCCTTGTAGGTCCACTCAGCATCTGTGATCCTGACGTGCGTGCTCAAGAGAACGCTCTAGTAACATCTGGGCAATGTTTGCGCTCGTCGGATTCGTGCTCTCGAGCGCAGGCAAACTCGTCGCCGTCGAGCAGTGCTTGTCAGTTGTATACAATCCGGTGATAGCGTGAGTCTCAGTATCTCCTCACGTGCTTAAGCTGATCACTGCCGCAGTATGTATGTTGCGCTGCCAGTAAGTCAGGGAATGTCCCCGCCTTAGGCCTGCCTGATCTTGTCCACAGTCAACGCTAGTGGCGACACTGTTCTTTGTGCCATTGCTCGAGGGGCGGGCCGCCTTTGCAGCGTTCTGGTCGCACATCGGTCTCTTTGTACTGATACCCTACGTAACTCTGGCTGCCCTGCACATCGTCTCGCTTTTCTTCATGGTGGCTTGGACGAGCGCACTCAGCACCGCCCTCTGTGCACTGGCTGTGGAGATGATCGTTATGCTCTTTGGCGGTCTTTCGGGCGCGCAAAGCAGTGGCATCCGAATACTGGGCTACTTTGGCGCCAGCTTCGGGCTTGCCGCGTATCTGGCCAGTCGAGTACGTCAACTTTCTTATCTGGTATTCTCAGAAGTCTCATGCCCCGCTACAGGGAAAAGTGGAAGAACTCCGCGATGTTGTACTACGCAAGAGAGATTCTCGGTAAAGTCTCATCATTGCACGTCTGTGTGCATGACCGCAAGGCTGTAGGTGCTCGGCCTTTGGCATCAGCTTCGAATGCCGGAAGCCGTGGACTCAGCAGGACAGTTGATTCGCCGCCAGATCTTGCAAGCTCTCGTCATACAGGACACTACAAGACAGATCAAGAGAACAACAACCTGAAAGCCGAGTCCATACATGGCCGCCAATTCAGAGGTCCTGTCTGGAAACGTTCGCCGCGTCGATGACCTTAGCTTGTCACCTCTGGCAGTCAAGGATCGGCACGCATACTGCGCGAAAACCTTTTTGAATGGGCGCCCGATCGAACCGACGAGTGCGGACTTGCCGGCCGACGGGCTTAAGTCTGATGTTCGACATTCCTTGCATCTGGGGTCCTCGTGGTCATGCTGAGTATCGAACTCTTTGTAGATGTAAGCATTGTCGCGCACAAGCGTGCGAGGCTTGTGTGGTTGGTACATTGCAACGCCATTGCCGGCGCCGATCTTGCGGGCCATCTAAGCAAAGCACGTCAGATCTACGGCGGCTCATATCGACACTATAAGCTGCAGCACCTAGCCCGATCTGCTCACATACGGCTCAGTGTCGGAATCACGCACAATGTCGGCCATGTCTTGATTCGAAGCTGTCGTGGGGTGGAGGCCTGCATGTTTGGGTGCTCTCGTCGTGTAGGGCTCAGTGGCCATCTCATGCCATTGTATTTGTCTCAAAAGTGAGCCGAGAAGAAGCGTCGCTTTGCTGGATTCGAATGCCGTGGCAGGAAGTTGTCTAGTAGTCACCTTTAGAACGCGTCAATTCGATTGGCCCAAAACGAGAATGATCGACGCTTAAGCTTCTGAGCGTAGTCTAGCCCGTCATCGGAGGTGCTCCTGGTCGACAGACGTAGCTTCAGCAGGCCTGCTTGTACTTTTGGTGCGGTTGCACCACATGCGTGCAGCTGGCAAACGACAGTTTCACCGGATCTGTTCGTCTGCTCACAAGGAGACTGAAGCTCGCTCGGGACGGCTGACTGATGATGTTGCACTTTATACAATGCTCTCGAGTTCTCTGGCGTATGCGAGATGTGTCTCTATCAAGCGCTGTTTGGGCAAGTCCTCGGATGCGTCCGACGCGATGCCTTTTGCGGAATCGGCGAATCGGACGCATTGCGATGCTTGGTCGACTGACCAACCGGGACGCTGTCGAGCAGTGCATGAGCGCTGCACACTCGACGTAAATGGAGCTTACCTGTTTGATGAAATCTGACAGCTCTTCTGCGTCGCTGAAGAAGAGCAGGGTAGCAGCGTCGCGCAGGGGTAACACAGAATAGGCCTTTTCGCCGCAAGATGCAATCTCGTTCCTATGCATCTCTGAGTTCAGCTGAGCTTCGTGTGGGAGCAAGAGTCGTACCTGATTGTGCCCATGAGCTGATCGAGGAAGAACTGTGCTTCTGGGAGCGGTGGCGAGTTGCGCGCGAGCCATACTTTGCTGCAATGCCTTCATGTCAGCGCAGCAGCTGAGTGCCCGTGGAAAGACTAGCCTGTAGGAGCCTTCCATGAGCCATCTCTCGAGCTCGATGGGAAAGCGGACGTTGGGCTCGTCGAGCAGGCTGCTCGCGTTGGGGGATTTAGCCATGGAGCGTTTGGTACCTGCTGCCTTTATTAGCCCGTTGCATCGTCGCACAGACAGCAATGTGTACTCTCTGCGCCCGAGAGCGTCTCGAGAACCGTGTGGAAGCGGCCGATCTCATTCTTTGCGAGGAGTTGAAGCAGGCTGAGACCGATGAGCGCGCTTCGCCAAGAGGATGGCGGTTGAAGATCTCTATTTGGGATAGTGTGAGCTCCCGAGAGCTCAGCATCGATGCAGTGACTGACCTATGGGTGGTCCAATAAGGTGACAGCTGTGCCATGAAGCGCTCGAAAGATGGGACGTCGTGTGACCGAATCGAGTAGAGGGCAGAATACTCGAGAATATTGCCTGCTAGCCAACTGAGCACTGACACAGAAGCCACGCAGATTCATGCGCACGACCATGCAGGATGTCTGCTTGGGAGGGCGCCCGTGAGCTCAGGCCGAGCGTGAGGAGACCAGAGGTGGCCATCGCGATCTGCCCGATCCAATGAGCGTGAAGAGGGGCCAGGCAGAGGGGGCACACCTTGCCATCTCTTATTGCTGATTTGGCCTGTGTTGACTGGTGTGGCGGTAGCGCAGCGCCGGCAGAAGTAGCATGGACGAGTTGTGCTAATTGGGTGTCTATCTCGGCCAGAGACTTGCTTGGAGTCGACATGACGAGCCGATTGTATGCTCCGTTGCGGGCGTGCCACCTCTTGACGCCGCTCGCACGTTGTATGGCTGCCTTTGAGCCAGGATTGAGCGTCAAGCGGGTCGGTGACGCGTCCACGTCGCACACGTCCGGCAGCAGCGAGCCAATCTCAACTTTGCCGGCACTCTCAGCGGCTGAGTCGACATGCAGGCACCTGACTTTGCGCACCTCAAGCGGGCAAGTCGGTCTTGTGGGCGAGTACACCAGAAAGGCTGACTTAGGCCCAACAGGGTGAAGTCAATCTGGGCACATCCATCATGGCCGTCGCTTTCGAAGGAGGTGTCGTCATTGGCGCCGATTCGCGCACTACGACGGGCTCCTACATCGTTCGTTCTGCCCTGCATGGTCGCCGTTGATCAGCCTGATGCAGCATGCAGGCCAATCGCGTGACAGACAAGCTGACGCACATCCACGATCGCATCTATTGCTGTCGCTCTGGCTCGGCTGCAGACACCCAGGCAGTAGCGGATATCGTCCACTACCATCTCCAGATGCATACGTGAGTTGACCAAGGCTCTGCGTAACTGACTTGTGCTCAGACATCGCGAGATAGCATGCAGCATGGCAATCAACCTCCCTCTGTCCATACCGCCGCTACACTCTTCCAGTCGCTCTGCTACGGCAACAAGGATCAGTGCGTAGTGAAGCAGGAGTGCCTGCTCATCCGTTGACGTGCTGCCTCTGCCTGGCTGCAGGTTGAGTGCTGGCATCATCGTCGCTGGCTGGGACAAGATCGACGGCGCCTCAGTCTACAACATCCCTCTCGGAGGCGGCCTCTTCAAAGCTCCATGGGCGATAGGCGGCAAGTACACGGCATCAGGTGCATCCTCACATATTCATGCTGTCGCACAGGGAGTGGCTCGACATACATCTACGGCTTCTGCGACTCGAATTATCGGCCAGGTTGGTCGAAGCAACAGACGGTCGATTTTGTCAGAAACGGTGAGTGTCGTTGATCGTCTAGGGTAGCGCGAGCTCAAGCAGCGAATCGCAGCGCTCGCATTGGCCATGTCAAGGGATGGTTCCTCAGGAGGCACGATCAGAATGGCCATCATCGAAGAATCTGGCGTCGAGCGTCTGTTTGTGCCTGGCAATGAGCTACCACTGTTCGGCCCAGCGTTATGGGCGAACGAGCAGGCAGGAAAGAGCATGGAGATTGCGGCATAGCACCATTGCATTGTACTCTGCAGCCCTTAGCTGTTGCTTGCCGGTACAACCAGATCGAAGCGTGCTTTCTCGATACCGAACCCGTCGCCGCTCTGCCATCCCTCGCCTTCCCAGAGTCTGCATCGCCAGAGTGCAACAAGAAGCGGCACTAGCTCTGTCTGGTGGCTTGCTAATGCGTAGACCGAGGTCAGCCTATGGCTCGGCTTGCGAGACAAAACATTGCGACTGATCAGCCCTTCTTCGATCGCTGCAAGTCGCCGTGAGATCGTGCGTTGTACCGACTGAGCCTCTGAATTGAACACGTCCGCGCCGGGTGAACCTGCAAAACGCTCGGTGAAGAGGCCACCAAGGTCATAAATGGGCAGGCGCCTTCTAGGTAGCTCTGTGGCAGCACGCGTGGGCCGCAAGCTCGAGTAAGCATCGGCATCCATGTGTGCGCCAAAATGGGTCCGCAGATCGGACGAGTCCAGCGAGATCAGAGCGGCCATGTCGTCTGGCGATTCCTGCGGGAGCCTGGTTGCGATGTGACCGGCTTCAGCCTGCGACAGTCGACGTAGTAGCCATGCCGGCCGCTGTGTTGCCTTGTGAGGTGAAGCGCGGTGTCGTCGCCAAAGCTGAGTGAGCTCTTGTTCGACACGCACACGCAGCTCGTGGGTCAGCCTGAGCGGCAGCGTGCTCGTCAATTCGGCGCCGTACGACAGTCGTTTTGCCTCTTGTGCTGCAAGTGCTGATTCAGCAGGTGCGTGCTTGACTGGTATGACGAGGCGCTACTTACGACGAGCCAGGACTGCGTTGAGGAATGGGCGCGAGCAGAGGATGTAGCTGCTCGGTCCCAGGTGTCCTGGGTCATAGTACGGATGGCCTAGCTTATTGGGTACGATATGGAGCTTGGGTGGCCTGTTGTCGATGGGGCTGGTCGACGCCAAGGAGTCAGGCGCCTTGGCGACGGACAGAGAGATGAGCATGTCTGTCAGAAAGCCGTGTGAGCCGGCATGCAGGCGCTGTGCGGGCTGCCTACCTCTAGGCATGATGCGCAAGCTGATCTTGCATCTTCTGAGCGGCGAGCTGAGCATGGCCACTGTCCAACCGCTGAGCTCGGTCCGGCCTGTAGCATGTCAGAGCGCACGATACGGGTCTGTGGCCCAAACGGGCTCCTTCATGACCACACAGTTCGTGGACAGCATGCGTTTGGCCGTCTGGCTTGCTTGTAGCCATCTGGTGCAGTACATTCATCTGCGCGCCGTCTCCAGTGACGCACACGATTGCACGAAGCGAGCGAGGAGACCTCAAAGACGCGCTCGCGGTGAACGTGACGCGCAGAGGGCCATGGCATGCAATGGAGGCTCGATAAGTTAGCTCGATGCAAACTCGAATCGGGGTCGGCCCTTGATTCCATATGCGCCGAGATCGATCGCAAAGAGATTGCCAGACTCTGTATACTTTGCGAGGTTCTCGGGCGTATCGTCTTTGCTTTCCTCTAGCGACGCTGTGGTCACGTACAGGGTCGCCATGTCTTTGCCTGAATGTCTGCGTCAGGTCTTTGCCACCATCTCTCTATAGTACTGCGCACCTCCGAAGACACAGGCGGTGATATTGAGCGCCGTCGGAAAGTCGATACGGAGCACGGCATCGCCTGATGGATTGAAGCGCTCTATTGCTGCGCCGCCGAATCTGCACACTCTTTAGCTTCAGTCTCTATGAGAGTACTTGGTCTGGCGCACTTTGCTGACCATAGGTGATCGTCGACGTCCACTGTCGGTTAGATTGCCATATGAGTGATACTCTGTTCGACTGTCATCGGATTGGTATGCTCACTGCAACAGCCGTCGGGCATCCCTGGGCCAGACGGCTCTACCCAGAGCCGCTCGTTCGTGAAATCGCCAGTGTCGAGGTCGTAGTCGAACGCGAGGATCCGGTTAGTCTCCGTGTCGGTGAGGTAGCTGCATGATGCATGATCATCAGAGACTGCATGGCGAGCAATCGTAACGGGCAAGTACAGGGTTCTGTTGTCGGAAGTGAAGCCCATACCGTTGGGGATGGTCAGGTCAGTCTTGACTTGTTTCGGCCCGGCATCGCTGTGAAGCTCCTCTTGAGTCACTTTGAACAGAGAGCCAGGCTTGGTCTCCGGCCTCGAGTCCCTGCCTCTGATCATCTTGCTGCCCGCAAAGAATCGTCCGCGTGCATCGCTGATCAACACGTGAGCCGTCGATAGCTCCATCCGCGAGCAACAACCTACCAGATTCCGTCGTTGAACATCCTGTGCGGCTCGAGGTCGGTCGAGAAAGCGCGAGATAGGTAGGTGATAGGAGCGGGCTTCTCTGCGCTCGAGCTAGCAAGGCGTGCGGGTATGTAGGCGAATCCACGAAGTGCTGCGCATAGGAACTGCAAGCTGGTCCAGCTCGCATCTGCGCTTCAAGGCTGGCTGACACGGCAAAGCGCGTACGCCTGGATGGTCGTGTCGGAGCACGATCACTCTGTCCGTCGGCGGGGGCGGGATGTAAGACTAGATGGCTCCAGACGGTAGAGAGGAGAGCGACACACGTCACTGGATGTCTGTAGTAATCGGTCTCGCACTGTAAGCCGTCCAGCTCGAGATGATGGACCGTGTTCTTGCCGATGTCGACGAAATGGAGTGTATTGGTGCGAGCCTCGTAGAGTGGTCCTTCGCCGAGCGTGCATCTCGAGCGGAAGAGAGGCTCGCTCGGTGCTGTGATGGTGTGCATATCGAGATGCTCGCTTGCCGGGCAGGCCAGCTAGCCAGGCGCCGAGCTGGGCGCGAGTCTTTGTGTCAGCGACAGTCGGCCATGGTCAGAGGCTCTGTAGGCCCGACAGAGGCTTCCTGAGAGGTCCTGTGACCCGCATGACACTCCGAGGATGTCATACTTTGCTCAGTACCCTCACAGACGGTCTGCCAACATCGACGACCTGAACTCTCAGCAACATGGCTCGCCTGGCCCAAGCACACAACAGCATTGGATCGCCCAGAGTACAGCAGGCAGCGAGGCCTTGTCAGGTGAGCCAGTCGTCCTCGCTCCCGTCAGACGACGGCGCAGCACGAGACCGCGGACGCACTCGCCTGGCGTTGCCAATGGCGATCCCACGCCAGAGTCTGAGCATCAGCAGGGCGACTCTCCGAGCCCGGAACCCGGCTACATCAGCCTGACACAAGCTCAGCTAGATCAGATACACGCCAGCAGGCGGTCCAGCGCAAGTCAAACTGCCAGGACAGCCCTAGCACGCAAGAATAGCGCCATCTCGTCGTCTGCCACGCCAAGCACGAGCTCGCCTTTCACCTCGTCTCAAGCGCCGACGCCCGCTCTATCGGTTTCGCAGTTGTCGACGACCTCTGCGCGCAACAGGTCACCCCAGCTCGCCAATGGTCAGCTCAATTCAGATCTCAATCGGCTCGCCCTCGCCGGACAGCCTCAGTTTGGCAAACGCACACGACAGCTCTCACCTTCGGCTAGCAAAGCGAGTGGCCAAGACGAGCCTGTCGTTTCTGCCTACACGCAGAATGACGAGCTGGCCAGCGAGTTCGTCAAGCTCACTGCATCCATGGACATGCCCTCGAACAACGTAGAGGTGCGCGCCAACCACACACAGCAAGCGAGGCGCTGATCCAAGCCTGCAGAAACGTAATCCAGGCTTAGGCTTCGTCAACCCAACCCAGACCCCATCTCCCGATCTGCTATCGCCTCGCACAGAATCACGCTCGCCTCGGGCTGCAGGCTCTGCCGCTAGCTCGCCTGCCAGCATGACTGCACCCAACTTGTCTTCAGCACGGGTCCTACCTCAACGCCCCGCCATCTCGCCCCGACTATCCTCTGCGGCTCGCATGAACAGGAAAGGAACAGGTGCCCTTTCACCTGCCAGTTCTCCGGAGAAATCGCCCTCCGCAACGCGGTCACCCTCACCGCCCCCCGCGACCGCACACGCGCCGATCACTGCACCCAGCGCACCGTCGCCAGAGCCGGTCCCTGTCACCAACCAGATCGCAAGCCGTGCCCGTTCGCTGTCTATCCTCGCAGTCTCGCCTCGTCGATCAGCCGAAGTGATCTCACCGTTCAGTGACACGTCCTCGACCGAGCATATGAGCTTCTGTACAGCTGCGGAGTCCAGTGCCAGCGGGACAGCTATACCTAGCATCACAGACATCATCAATCGCCATAAAGCTGCTCTGCTGGACAGCAACGGAAAAGCGCAAAAAGCCTTGCCATTATTGCAGCACTTCCCAAGCAGCACTAACACTCAGCTAGGCTCGGACTCGGCCACTAGCCTCAACGACCACGGGGATACCGTGCCAGACATACTGTGTGCGCTCGACAGCGACCCCTCAAGCAAGGCGAAGGAAGAAGTCGCCCGATTCATTCGATCGTCGCGCCTGACCCGATTGCTTCAGCTCGAGTGCCCTCCTCATCACGGCTTGACGATATCCCTGGCAGATGTTGGCGTCCCCGAAGGACATCCGGTGCTCGTCTTTCTTGGCTTGGGTGCGGTGCGGTACCTCGTCGGGCTGTATGACGAGCTTGCACAGGCGCTTGGCCTTCGGCTGATCTGTGTCGATCGCTGGGGCCTCGGTCGCTCAAGCAATATACCGGTTGCGCAGCGCGGGTTGATACCGTGGACATCTGTCATGGTAGAAGTGCTCGACCGCCTCGACCTCCCTCGCGTAAGCTTGCTCGCTCATTCTGCCGGTGCACCTTACTGCCTCGCCACGAGCGCAGTGCTCGCTCAAACCGATCGACTATCAGGCTCAGTGCACCTGTTGGCTCCTTGGGTTGCTGGTACTCCCGACAGCGCGTACCGATGGCTGAAATACGTCCCCTCAGGCGTCATTCGGACAGCACAGGCGGCAGAATGGCACGTCCAGACGATGAAGTTGGGCAAGCCCCCCGAGATACAAATGAGAGGCATTGGCTATGTCAAGCCATCTAGCTCGCTAGGGGTAGTCACTGCCGAGGCCGAGACTGCCAGTCCAAGAACGAGCGCAGAAGGCCGTAGGCGAAGCTTCCGGAAGTCTTTCAGTTTGAAGAGTCCACCAAGTTCGCCTGCGCCGGACAATGATCTACTCGAGTCGTCGCCGCCTTCGAAGCCTCGAAGGAAGCGCTCTCTGAGCCTTGGCAAAGGGAGCAAAGGGAGATCGATGTCGCGTCGCTCGACCGAGCCAATGCCTGAAATGCCCACCTCCTCGTCGATGAGCTCAATCCAGAGCGGCGTCTCGATGCCCACCCGCCGTACTTCCCACAAGGCTAAACCTGCCGCGCCTATATTCGACACCACCGAAGCTCTCATCAAAGCATCGCACGCTGAGTCACAGGGCAGCAGCAACGACCTGCTTGTATTGCTCGACGAGCGCAGACCGAAAGGCTTCGAGTATGCCGAGCTTGCCTGTCCCGTCAAGATCTGGTACGGCGAGAAGGATGATCGCATACCCGTGTCGAGCATCCAATGGCTCGCTCAGACGTTACCTCGAGTGGACGTGAGCCTTGTGCCTGGAGCGGATCACAATCTCATGACTTCCTACAACGTGCTCGTGGACGCTCTGGAATCCATCGCCAGCGAAGCCGGCCTCACTTGATCATTAATCTTTAATCAGTTTGTCACTATGTACCATGTAATGTTCATTGCACGGTCAGGCAGCGTGAGACAAGCAGATGAGATGCATATGCGCATCAAGGTTGGGCACGACTGTATACAAGGAAAGCGAGGTTTGTTTCTCATTTGCCAAGCTTGACAGGCGCAGGCGGTATCTTGATGTGCTTATGATAGTCCTCGTCATCGTGTCCGATGATACTTTTGCCATGTTGATCGTTGTCGATGCAAGTCCTGATTGAGGAGATCCACGGATCGGCTTGTGACATATCTTCGTCGTCACCCTCGCCACCTCTGAGTAGATCTGCGAGCGTACACCGCCGAGAAGCTTGTATAGTAAGCATGCTCGTCAGTGCCGTGCGCGATTCTCGCGGGATCAGTCGGAAGATGCTGTCTGCCGCGCCGGTGTCCCATGTCGCTTGTGACGAGATTGAGGCAGCCTGTGAGCGAGCCGTGGCCATACGTTCGACGGGCGGCCGCGATGAAGACACGCTCTGAGACGTACTACCACTCGAGAATGATGACTGTGAGGCAGCAGAATGGGCAGCGTCGCGCTCTGGTGCATCTGTAGACGGCGCTTTGCTGTCGAGCAGTCTGGCAGCATTAGAACCCCCCTTTGTTGGCGAGGAATCTGCTCCAGAGACGGATTCGGGCGACGCCGTTCGATCAAGTGTCGTGAAAGCAAGCTCATGCTTGTCTTTGTGACGCTGCTTGTCCGGCAGGCTCTCGTCCTCCGACATCGATGTGCCTTGTCCGGTCGAATAGCCAGAATCGCCGGGCGAGGATGGTGCATGAAAGATGGAAGAAGTCGCAGAGAGCGATGTTCCCGAGCTGCCGCAATTACGAGATTCACCTTGCAGCATGGGCGTCGAGGTACCGCTCTGATTGCCCCGATGATTCAGCGAAGCAGTGCTCAGCGTCCTTTTAGGCGACCAGCGGCCCGCAGTCTTAGGTTCAGCAAGAGGCGCACACAGCTCCGGATGCGAGTTGACGTAGAGACGGTACGAGGCATCGGTACGCGTGTCCGGCAGCTTCCAGGGAAATCTCCGAAGGATCATACACATGAAGATGATGCCGACCGACCAGACATCGACCGCTCTGGGATCGTAGTCTGCCTTGCCCAGCACCTCTGGTGCCAGATAAGGATCGCTTCCGACGATGCCATTGGCCATCGTAGGCAGCTGACCGGGATACCTGAAGACAGTGGCAGTGCCAAAGTCGATAATCTTGACGCAGTTATCAGCCGTCATAACGCAGTTGTCCAACTTGAGATCACGGTGCGAGAGACCCATCTCGTGCAGATAATCGACACCGTCGATGATCTGCCTGAAGACACAGTAAATCTCTGGCCGCGTCATCTTTCCTGACATGACGATTGAGAAGAGGTCAAACTCGGCATATTGCATGACCTCGTAGAATTTGCCGTGGTCGCAGATGATATCGACGGTATGGATGATGTTGCGATGATGAAGCGCAGAGCCTAGAGTGAACTCGGCAGTCACCTTCTTGACGTAGTCTTTCTCAGGCTCGCCTTGCCGCCTCTGCCTGAACTCCTTGACGGCAAACACAGTGTGGTCCTTGGAGCGCCTGATCAGCCGAACCGTTCCGCCAGCGCCACTTCCCAGGACTTTGCCCCATTTGCCGTACTTCTTTTGCAAATGCGCGTGGTCCTCCCCAAAGGGCGGGCTGTGACGTCCCGGCGAATGGTGGGAGGAATGCGAGTCCCTCTGGGTCATCACGAGACTATGACCTCCGTGACCGCGTGAATGCTTGGGCGTCAACGCGGGAGTGGCGTGGCCGGACTTGCTGCCAATTGAGGGCGTATCCGGTGGGGTGGAGGGTGCAGTGTGGGACTGCTTGTCTGTATGATGACCATGGTGGAGATGATTGTTCAGGAATCGACGCAGATCATGGAGCGGACTGTGGTGCTTATTATGATCGGCGTGATGTCCGTTGCCAGCTACTTGAGCGACGCCACCGTGCGCGCTCGAGCTCACCCGCGATGGGTTTGGGCTGTGATTGACAGAGCTCGGATGGACTGGTGTGGCAGTACCAGAGCCAAGTGCACCCTGCGCAGAGGCTTTCCTCGCAGACGGCTTTGCAAAGATAAATTGCGGCGGTGTGGGTGCGTCTGGCGTGCCAGGCGAGCCCGTGTATGCCGGTGGGAGATGCATGTGGTAGTCCTCGCCATGAAGGAGGGAGGAGACCTTCGAGTCTCCCGACACGGACGAGCTCGAGCTCGACATGCCAGCCGAGCGACCCTCGCTGTTGGGCATCTTCGAGAGAGAGTGATGTAAGGTTGCCTCGATGTCGAATATCGACTGGCGGTGCGAGGCTGCGCGATCGAGGTTCGAGCTGCCTCGCATCTCTGGCTTGAGATGATGAGGCTCTGCGTGGTGATGCATGACTTCGTGAGGATGCAGTCTGGAGGTGGCACTTGCGGCTTCAGAAGTCGCATCTGTCGCGGTAGAGGGCACGGGCGTCGCGCTGTCAGCGAGAGAGACGTCTGCCATCTGCTCGTGGATCTGTGGCGCCAGAGGGGCGACCGAATCGATCATTGCGGCTGCCATGGCTGATCTCGTGAAGCAGAGCTCGTTGAGCAAGCGCTTCCTGAGCGATTTCGGTCGGCAGCCGCGGAAATCAAGACTGTGCAAGCAGCGAGCGTGCGACAGAGTCAGATCAGATCTGACTACGCAGCGCAATGCACCCACTGTGAGGATCGCGCAGGGGAGGCGACGGTATAAGCCTGCATAGCGGCGAAGAGTGCGTTTGTCATCAGTCTCTATGCCAGCTGTACGCGAGCGAGCGGGCAGGCAGCAAACGGAGACCAAGGTCAGGCTGACGACAAGAGTAGAGGAGGTCCGAGGCCGGGGAAAGCGTCTCAGGAGGGCTCCTCTGACACGGCTTATCCGGCTGCCCGTCGCTTGGTTGGCTTGGCACCGCAAGGCGCGAAGGAGCGGAGGAGGAGACGGGCAAGCATCAGATCGCTTACCTCGACAGACTATCGAGCGATACGCTCTGACCTCGGGCCGGGCGCTCGTCGCGCGAGACGTCGTCGGGTCTGCCCACACTGTTGATCGTCATCAGCAAACGTGCGCATTCAATCGTTCGACGCACAAGCAAAGGATGACTGGCTCGGCACGGCAAGTCGCTTTCAGATCTGCATGCGCTCGCCAGCAAACGATCAGGCAGGCGGAAAGGCGGTGTAGATGATGGCCTCGCCAGGCGAAGTTCGGCTATGTCGAATCTGAGAAATCCGCTACACAAATGAGTGGGCTGTTCCTGCAAGGGGTTCTCGCTCCCTGTCACTCACCAGGAGATGCTTTGCGGACAAAATCGACTGAATTGCCTCGACGCCCCTACTTCGGCCGCCTCGCTGCGGACGGGCGGGCACGGTCGTTATCTTCGCCCTCTCGCGCCCAACACGGTCCTCGCCGGTTGCGTGCTTCGGCAGCAGACGAGCTTGCAGCAGTGATGCAGCAGCAAAGGCTTAGACAAGTCCTGCCGTCTGATCGACTATCGCCGCAGCAGGAACAACACGCCCCTGACCACTAAGCAGATCCAAGATCGCTCCGCCCTAGCATTTTGCCGAGCCGGCGCTCAATCTCGGCCGAAACGCGGAATTGCAATTGGTCAGCTTGAAGGGAACGCGTGGTCGAATGAAACAGGGCTGGCAGCTGCCGGCCTGTCAAGCTTGCTGCACGTCAAGAGGAGATCAAACAATAGCGTGCATTGCCGTGAATCTAAGCGAGCGTCATAACGACCAACACATGAAGGGGTATCGTCATTAGGAGGAAGAAGCACTGTGCTGCGCCTTGTCTGCCTTGGCAGCAGCTTGGTTGGCGACCTCGCTTGCCTTGCTCGAGGCGGCGTCGATGCTGCGCACATGGGTTGAGCTACTGCTCCATCACATCCCAGGAGCGAGACTCACTGTGGCTGGGCATCCTTCTGGGCCTGGTTGAGAAGCGCTTCACCCTTGGCGTAGGCATCAGATACGCCACCGCCAGTCTTCTGATCGGCAGCCTTGTAGATATCACTGCCAGCCTTGCTCACGGCATCGGTAGCATCCTGCAGGGTCGCCTGTGGCTTGCCATCTGCTTGTGCTTGCTCTGCCTTTTGCTGACCGACAGCGATGTAAGATTGGGCAGTGCCGAGTGCAGAGGCAGCGAGTGACTTGGCTTGGTCGACATACGATTCACCACCTGATTTGCGTGCCTTTGCGTCGTCAGCCGCGGAGGCAGCTTGTTGCTGGCCGTGCGAGAGCGCTTTCTGAGCCTCGCCGAGTGCCTGACCGGCGACATTGCGAGCCTCGTCAATCAGTCCGCCAAGCGTCTGCGTTGTGTTACCGGGCAGCTGGGTGCCGTCAGCTGAGGACTTGGCGTCCTTGGCAGCCCCCTCGGCATCCTTCTGAGCACCGAGAGCGGTCTGCTTGGCGTAGGCAATCGTATCGCTGGCGAGCTTCGATGCACTCTCTAGCAATGAGTTTGCATGGCCCTGCGTAGGCTGTCACCTACGGCATACGCAAAGATGACGTAGAGCCCACCTCTGGATCGGAAGCGATCTTATCAGCCTGCTGTGAGGCAGACTTGACGCCCTGGTCAACCTTCTGGCCGATGGTGTCAATCTTTTGCTGTGCTTCGCCTGATGACATGTCGAGATCTTTCGTTGGGTCTTGGTCTTGCTGGCTGGTTGAGATCTGATGGGGTGCGTATGACTGTGTGTCAGCATCAGCGCACAGTATCGTCAGCAGCTGAGCCAGCTCACCATGTACTGACTTGACTTGTGTCGACGTGATAAATAACTGGCAGACGAATTTGCAAGCCTATTAGCAGCAAACGACGTCATCGACCTTGCGCGCCACGTGCATCGTGCTTCCACGTCGAGCTGACTTCTTCGACGACGTCCGCTCTGCCATGTCGGCTGTCAGCCGTGCGCATAACTCACCATGAGCCTCAGACTCTTCGACGGTCGACTAATGATCGTCTCTTGGTCTGCAGTAGTCCACGGCAGGTCCGTGCGATCGCTCGAATGAGGGTTCCCAAGCTGCGTGACCCACGAGGTTCTGGGCATATATAAGGACGCAGCATTGCCTGCTCGCACAAGTTTCGGATACCGCCGCAGATAGAGACAGTATGATCGCTTTCAAGTCTTCAGCATGCGTGCTCATCGCCCTCGCAAGCGCCGCATTCGCCCAGGATCCGCCCAAAATCGATACGCCAGCCTCTCTTGTGTTCGGTCAGCCAGCCTTGCTCGCTTATGCCGGTGGCGTTGTGGGTCTGCTCTGTCTGCGTGGCAGAGTACTTCTAATCATTCGGTGCAGCCGCCTTGGTTCTTGTCTGTCTTGCCCGGCGGACAGCCTACGGCAGCACCTCTTAGGGTAAGTCAGCCGCGCATAAGTCCAAACAAAGCCTAAACAGGGCCACAGACGTTCCCAAGACAGAACAATACGGCCGACGGCCTCACATGGAATGTGGACCTCCAGCCTGGCACCAACGTCTCGCTACAAGTACGCGACGGCAAGGGCCGTCTTGGTTACTCATCGCCCGTCATCATCCTAGCACAGTAGCCGGAAAGTCTATGTACAGTACCAGTTTTGTCCATGCATTCGGGTCTGCTCTGTCTCCAGCTACGCATGGAGGTCCGAGCGCACGACAATTGCTCTTGGAAGAGCATCCCGCAACGCGCCTTACGATGGGCGCAATGCAATCCTGCGACTGCGCTAGGCCAGAGCAGCACGAAGACGCTGCTTACGAGCCAACGGCAAGGAGCCTGCCTATCGCCGACAGGTTCATGAACAGCTACACGAGACCTGTTGTCACCATTGTGCCGAGCTCGGCAGAACGGATCACATGCCTGGATCGCAGGCCACTGGGCCCCTTTGAGTCCCGACCTTGGGCGTCCACAATAGTCAAAGACCGCCTCGACAGGTAATGCACGATAGTGGTCGATACAGAGATGCTGAAGGTGCGCTTCACGACAGAATGTCATGCTCTTGACAACAACAGGCAGGAATCAGTCTAGAGTTGCAAGGCCGCCAAGGCAGACCACATGAGGATAGGACAGGTCAGGTTGTCGTTCTGGCTAGATGTTGCTTCGAACAATGCAGTCAAGCAGGTTGCGAGCAGATACTTGAGCGTGGAAAACGGTGGCGAAAGTCCGATGAGCTTGAGCAACTCGGCAGCGGAAACGGTCGAAGCGACGAATGCGAATGAGCCGATCAGAGTTTTGCTCGAACCAGGCCACCTGACCGTGCCAACACGTCTACCGATGATCGAAGCAAGCGCGTCACCAACCCCGAGTACGAGGACGCCCGTGAACAGCTTGATCCCGACAGTGTCCAGCCAGACACCTGATGCACAGCCAGTGAGTAGGTAGAAATGGCTGACGACGACAGGGCCGGAATCTTTACTGTCAATAAACTCATTGAAGAAGACGTGGATTGGTGCACCAATCGGGTAAAGCGCAAAGTAGCGAGCATATTCGGCAAAAGTGAACACTGCGAATGCAAACGAAAATGCCAGGGATGTGAATGACGTCTGCGCTTAGCATTAGAACCATAGCGTCAGCTCAAAAAAATCACACGCACGTCAAGGGCGATCGCAGGCACGAACAGCAGGACGGCCAGCGCGTGAAAAAACTTGCGTCGCAAGTCGAGGCTGACATGAATGCGCCGTTCTTCACGCGCAGACTCAACGTTGCTCTTGCTGCTCGCCTTGCCGTCAGCCGAGCCCATCCGGCCCATTGTCACCTTCCGAGCTCGGACAAGACGGGTCTGCCACCCGCCGATGGCGGCGGTGATCACAGCAAGCCAGTAGAATACGAGTACGAGGCGTCGCCATCTTCGCCAGCCCGTGATCTCGCCGGCATGCATACCCTTGATGCCATCGCCGCCAAAGATGGTATATCGCAATGCCCACTCCCACGCGTACGTGATTCCGCCACCGAAAACCCAGCCTGTCCAGCCGGCGAGCGGACCGAGGACGATGAGGATCAAGCATCCAAAGACAGCAAGTGCTAGCAATCTGCGACTTCGCTCACGCCTTTCTGGCCACTATGGGTTTCCATTAGTATTGACCATAGACGCTACTGGAGCTCTACCTTCAGACGGTGAGCTGGCTTTTGAGCCACATGGCGCGACATGATGAGCAACGGCGAGAGGATAAAGCCGCTGAGGAATGCGCCAGGGATGAGCACGTGTTGGAATGCAGTGATGGCGGTCGGATCTCGGAAAGTTGCAGGTATGCTTGGTCGATCGAGGAAGTGCCATCTGGCCACACTCAGTCGCCAGAACTCAAGGCATAGCGAGACGCCAGAACTAGAAACGATGGAAAGCTCGCCAAGGGTGAAACCACGCCTTGCCAGCCGAGATATCGTATAGAGTGACATCTGGTAGAGAAACGCGCAAAAAAACGTCTCTGTCGGTGAGTTGTACATCAATCCTGCAAAAGAGGCATCAGCGAACTGTACAAAGACACGGCGCAGCACGCGCCATGACCAGAGCGTCTCGCTACCACAAGAGCGAGACTGATGAGTGCGCCAACGCCGGCAGAAACAACGACTGCGCCAAAGAACCGCTTGGTATTGTTCCGAGGCAGCAGGCTGACCTTGAGAATCGTTCTTGCGAGGAAGACATGTAAGACGAGTATGTACGAATTGATGGTGATCATTAGCATGAGCGCGGCTCTGGCTTGCAGTTGCAATTCGTGCAGTTCACTTGCGCTGGTCACAGTGACGTTCTGAGTGCCTGCGACACTCCACTGGTCGACGAGGGCGCGAATATTACGCAGCGGTGTCTCGCCGCGATAGCATGCGTCCGCGAACACAGCCGTTGCGACCATAGGCGGCAAGAGGGCGCCAACTGCAAAGCCATCATCCGCAGCGCTTGCATCTCGGTAGCCTCGCTCGTCAGTGAAGGGCACCATCAGGTATGTCACAGGGGCGGTCCGGCGCAAGATGGCGATGAAGGGAACGATTGCGACCAGCAGGATGATTGGTCCAAACGAGACCGGCACGGCAAGGGGGGCGCTGAGCGCGCTGGCATTGGCTTGCCGGAGCACAAGAGCAAAGACAAGAGCAAGCACGCACACTTCCGGCACGAGAGGCCAGCGAACGGGTATGCGCCAGCCTTTGCCTTTTCGGGCGCCATCCGTCATGCTGCTCTTTGCCGAGGCAGTATCGCTGTATGCGGTGCCCGTATCCGAGCTGGCCTGATTCGAGCCTCTCCGACGGGGCAGCAGCGCATTGACAGAGAGGAAGCCATTTGCGACGTTCTTGGGCTGCTCAGAGGACATCCAGCCATGCTCGAAGGCAACAGGCAGATGAGCCGACGGCAGCTGAGAGACTCTCTTGTTGAGCTGATCCCACGCAGCCGCACCGAAATGAGGCACGCCGTTGGTGGACTTGAGCTGGCGCTTTTTCAATACTTCGCCTGCTCTGGACGCTTCGCCAGCAGCCATGGGCTCGCCCTCATGGGACAGATCATCGTCCTCGTCGCCTAGGCTGGCGTCGCTCTCCTCATCCTGCTGCGAGGAGAGCTCCCGGTCACCGGCCTCTGAGTTTGAGCCAAAGTAGCGGCCCCTGCGGTTGGACGGCGACTCGAGCAAGCTCTCTGAAATCTGATTGACCGTCTGAGCTCGCTTGGAGGCGCTACGAGTTAGCCGGCTGCTAGGCAGACTCTCTACAGGCGTGATCTTGAGACTTCGCTTCATCGAGTCCGTCCGCCGCCTGGGCGTAGTGCTAGCTTGTCCACCTCCTCTGCCGTTCGCCTTGGACGGCGTTGTGGCATCGCGAGGAGGCGGACTGGGTGAGGACCGGGTGGAGAGTGACACGGTAGCTATCGTGGGGCAGGAGAGTGTCTACCGACGAGCTTGCCTAGCGCTGCTGATGCTCTGCATGCCTCACGACAAGCTCAGGCCACAGACGCTAGCTCGAGGCCTCAGCGCGCTTGGCAGAGACGCGCTTGGTCTTTCGAGCGAGCGAACATGGCAATTCAAGCTCATTTTCATCATCGACTCTTCATGATCAGAAACGAACTGCACACTCGCGGACACATACTCAGACTTCGAGACCATGCGGACGGACACCGAACCTGACGGAGGGACCTCAGCCAAGCCTTGCGGGAGACGACCGGGCTCACCTGAAGCGACCGATTTGGCGGCCATGCTCGACATGGGGGATCCTCAAGATCCCAATGTGTTGCGCAAGTCGAAGCGATCTGGGCCTCAGAGTATCGACATGGGCCTTTTGCAGGCTTAAGCCGTCAGGGACAGGATCAACGGTGGGCAGATGAAGGCTGATGTGGCAAGTAAGTTCGAGCAAGTTGCTAGTCGCATAAGGCTGTCCGGGATCGAAAGCCGGCCTCTGCTCGTCTCGTACGAACGGGTTCGGATAAGGCGGCGGCAAATGCTGTCTGTAGAAGTCGGTGGGAGCGGGCATTGGCTCGATCTGATCACGTGGTGGCTCGTAGACGCCCAGAGAAGCATTGGTGAGCACGACGACTGCGCCGAGACGCGTACGTGCGGCCGCGAGGTATCTGAGAGCTTGGGAGAACGCACGCGCTTCTGCCTTGAGCGGACGCCGCGCTGTGGCTGGTCCCGTCTCGCTGCGAGATTCTCGCGAAGCTCGAGAAGCACATTCGTTGGTGTATCGATCTTGCCAATAGCATGACGAGATCGAATCGACGATGATCATTGCGATCTCCTCATTCGGTCGCTCCCGCTCAGCGTAGCTAGGCAAGCCAGCAAGGCCGGCGGCAAGCTCAATGGTGTCGCGCGTCTCAAAGATGTAAACGCGTGCCATGGCGAGCTCGAGCATTGCCTCTGTGGCGTCAGACGAGGCCCTGGCGTTGTAGAGGGTAGGTATGAGATCGCAATGTGCATCTATGCGTCGCTTGAGGTGCGCGCGAACCATCTCCTTGAGACGCAAGGCAGACCAGCGCTTGTCGACGTCAAAGACGGCGACTGATCTGTTCCTGCCGCCCAAAGTGATGGTGTCTACCCTGGGCGGTCGAGTGCTCGCGGGATTGGCAAGCGAAACCGCCCAGGTGAATGGCAAGATTGTAGTCAGAGCAAGGAAATAGGTCAGCTGGGTCTTGCCGGAGCCTGCTGGCCCTTGCAGCTCGATGACATCGCCCCTGTTGAGGCTGGAGGACTCGCTCGAGTGAGGGTGGTGTTCGAAGATGAGTCGGTCGAGCGCAGAGATGTTGCTCGACCCCGGCGGATCAGCATAAAAGCGTACAGTCCCTAGAAAGTCGAGGGCGGTCTCGCAGGCGATGCCAGTCAGCAAGCTCTCGCTCGCGGCCGACATTGACGCAATGGTCAGTGCATCCTGTTGCAAGGCTGCGTCGCTGGCGGCCGTGTGGCCCGGGAAAACAAAGTCACAACTCAACTCGACGGTCGCCCAACGTGCGTGCAGTCTGGCTCCCAGCTAGACATCGATCATGATCGGGTCGGATCTCAGCAGACGCCTCAAGCGACTCTGCCGGCAATATGCTGCACAAGTACCCACCGCCCTCACACGGCTCGAGCTGCCCTCTCCGCGCGAGCTGTCAGATGAGCTTGTGCAGCAGTGGCTTGTCGACCACTTGATCAATTCGCCCACTCCCCGCTCTCACGCTGAGCACACAGAGACCTCGAGCTGGTCCAGAGCTTTCTGGAAGCGTATCGTCGCCGACATCGAGCTTGGTCTCTCACTAGCTGGCCCGGACCAGCAGCCAGAGGCGCGTCTCCAACGACGGCAGCCCAGTCTGTTTGCTGAGCCTTGTCCGGCTTGATAGTGCGAAATCCACGAGGAGATCCTCTTCATCCTCGTCCGTCATCTGCAGACTCAGCTAGCCTCGACATGCTTGAGACGCTACTACTACGGCTCGCTCGATCCTGACCCTGCCTGTTGGCCAAGCGTCACGCTTTTGGAGGACTCACGCATCATCAGTCAAGGTACCACCGGACTGCGCAGCTGGCAGGCCAGGCTAGTGACTTGCGATCTATCTGCATCTTTGCCTGACCAGCTTCTCGAGCACAGTATACGCCTAGCGAATCATCTCCTTGCCATGCCATATCTGCTGGGTCGCGCGACCGTCATCGAACTGGGTAGCGGCACAGGTCTCCTGGCTTGCTTGTGCGCACAGCTCAAAAATCAAGATCCTAGTCTCGGCGAAAGCCCACTGATCGTAACTGATCTGGACGAGCAAGTCCTGCTACGACTGCAAGCCAATGTAGACTTGAGTCAGAGCCGAGCCTGTACCGCTGCTCTCGCTGATCGGGATGGTTAGATGACGTCGCATCGAATGTGTGCATTCAGAAGCTGGACTGGTGCCAACCGGAGCTGCCACGGATACTGCCGAACGCGCCAAAGCGACTCCTCATACTAGGCGCTGACATCGTTAGTAGATCTGACATGTGCGGGCCGGGCCATTGATCTGATGCATCCGACCAGGTATATGACCCCGCGCTTTGTCGACCGCTGGCCAAGTGTATCCATCAGCTACTCAGTCTCTCCAGTGTTGAGTCAGGCCAGGCGCTCATTGCTTCAACTGTGCGCAACCCACAAACACTGCAAACCTTTCGCGACGCTCTTAGTGCGTGCCGGCTAGAAGTCCACGAACGAACATATCATCAGCCTGGAAGCGACGCGGAGATTGTTGGAGCATGCGATGAAGAGCAGATTGGGGGAGCAAAGTCTATAATGCTCGAAATTGTTGCCAGACAACAGCATTATGCAGTGCAATCTACATGACCGCGCACATCGAGTCACTAGACTCTGACGGCGATCTCAGCCGCGCTGACCAACGCTGACGAGGTTCCTGCGCACGATCTGTCTCGTCTCTGTCGCGTTGTCTGTCGTCGAGCATCGCCCATTGCCAGAACGAATGAACGATAACCCTCCTGTCGTCAAGCTCATCTGTGAGACTTGCAGCAGGCTCGCCATAATGGAGCGCATCGTAGCGCCATGAATCTGCTTGACCTCGTCTCGGTCTCACCGAGCCCAGCATGGCTGGCGGCAATGCGTCGCGGGTGATCGCGCGGCAGTCAGTGACATTGATCTCGCTGGCTCGCGTCCCACGAGCTCTCATCGTCTCGACGAATTTGCGTAGCGACACGTCACTGATGCCCGGACAGTTGTCAAGCTCGATGATTCTGAGGTGTAGGCATCGGCTGATGAGGTTCAACGTGGCTTCATCGCTCATGTTGACGGCGGACGACAGCACGAGATGCTCGAGCAATCGACCTGCACCCTCTCGGGTCCGCATTTTCGTCGATGGCGTCAAGGCGTGCAAGACAGCCGGACTGATCTCCGCCGCGTCCTCGAGATCCAACTTGCGTAGTTGCGGAAGGGTCGAGAGAAGAGGGATCAAAGCATCGTCGGTGATTGCTCGGTGCAAGCCGGCTAGCTCGAGAATCTGCAGCTCAGGCACAGCAAGAATGAGATGAGCGAGCGAGACGGCCGTCAGCGAGGAGCAGTGTGACAGCGAGAGCGAGCGCAATGCTGTCCGTCTGCGCCAACCCATAGTCGCCAGATTCTGTCTTCCAAGAAGCTTAGCCGTCACTTGCGCTTTGTCAAAGGGCGAATCATCATCTGCTTTGACGAAGGCAGCGATGCCACTATCGGTCAATGCTCGCGACCGGCTGACATCCAGAACCTCCAGCAGTGGGAAAAGACTCGATAGGCGACCAAATACGTGATCATTCATCAGCCGCAGGCGAGATGCCTTGAGGACGGTCAAAGGTGCGCTGAGCTCGGGTCGTGCAAGTCTAAGTAACGCAGATGCCTCAAGGTTGGGACATCTACCCACGTCAAGGTGCCTGAGCGCTCTCACCGTACCGGCCAGAATCTCAAGCGTCGAGTTGACGACAGAAGCCAGACCAGGCATTTTGAGCGTGTCGAGCTCGGGCGAGCGAGCTAGCAGATAATGCAGGCAGAGGGTGCTGATCGTGTGACATCCGGTTAGATTGATCGATGTGAGCTGGTTCTGTACGAGACCCGACGGACTCGTGGTCAGACAGGCATCGCAGATCTGCCGCATCGCATGCGCAGACAGATTGGCAAATCCAGATAAGTCCGCAGAACGCGCAAAAGAGCCGCAGTGGGCTGCTATACGTACGACGCCTTGCTCATTGATGTTCTCGCTGCCAATGCTGGCAAAATCGAGCGATTGCCAGAGCTGTCCGTCAAAAGCGATGTCCATCCACGATCGTGATACCTGTGATGGGCCCTCTCAGTATGTCATCGAACAATTTCAAAGTTAGACACACCCGTGAGAGCAAGACGAGCTGTCGCATTGCTCCTGCATGGCCGTGCCAACGATGCTTACGCGGCAGGTGTCTCTCGTCGGCAACTGTGGCCACGAGTGAACCGAAGATGAGTAGCTTGATCTCACGAGGCAGGAGCAGATCGAACAGATTCGGGTTTGGCGCCTGGATGTGTGTGCGCGCGTAGGTGCTAAGGACGGGTGACGAGGCGCTCCTGCTCCGTCCTGACTGGGCTATGTGACGAGTAGCATTGTCAATCTGGCGACTGGGCGAGGGTGAATTGGAGCGTGACTGCCTGCGGGACAGCGACGGACTAGCCAAGGGGGACGAAACCCTGCTAGCATGGGACGAGAAGCGAACCGAGGTAAGTGCTCGCTGGAAGGCCGGCCGCTTGATGCGCTCGTACGAGTCCGCTGTAGCAGTGGTCGTGCGCGTGCTTGGCTCGGGACTTGAGGTCGACTGCGTTCTGCTCGCCACGGAATTGCTGCGTGTCGAGCCAGCGATGCCTGGCCAGTTGAGCGCGCGGTCAAGTCTGCGGCGCTGCACCGGCACGTCGCTGCTGTCCAGACTGAGGGTAGACGAATGTGCTGAAGAGATGACGAGATCGAAGCGTGATATGGGCACCGATGCCATGGATGATGCGGATGACGAGGACGAGCCCGGACGTGGCGGTAAAGAGAGACCGGTGCTCGCGCTCTTGCTCGACGATCGCAGAGACTTTGATTTGATCTTTTTCAATACTTTGTGGGCCAAGGAGGTCTTCGAGCGTCGGCTTGTCACACTTTCTTGCGACAGATTGGCACGGGCATGCGAGAATGGGTCCGCGGGCTGGTCTGCCGAGAGAGGCGATGTCTCGAACTCCTCTAAGCTTGCCCTGAGCTGTTGCAATCCACTCGAGCCCTCTGACTGGCTCTGCTCGATCGACCGGCGAGCAAAGTCCAGAGGGAGGTCAGACGATGATTGCGTGACAGCCGGCGAAGCAGCGGGATGCTCCTCCAGGGCGTCGAGTGCATCGAGCATAGTCATCATTGTCGAAAGACCAGACAGCGTTCGCCGGCGCTGTTTGCCCCAGACCTTATCGGACATGCCTGATGATGGAGAGGTGTAGGACGAAGCAGGCGTACTGACGAAACTGGAAGCGGCCGTGTCGATGCTCGTCTGGCGCTCGCGCCAGGACGAATCAAAAAGGGGTGAAGCGCCCGGCAGGTCGCCGTTTGAGGGACTGTCGGACGATATGCTGGTCGAAGTAACTGACGAGAGCGTGTAGGAGCGGTCTCTGGCGGTGGGGATGCCGTGGGAAATCTGATTCTCTGGCCAGAGCCATGCGGGCGATGTATGACTCGAGGCCTCGCAGGACATGCCGAGGCCATAGGTAGGACTGATGGTGGGTGCCACTGCTCTCGCCTTACCTTTTGGTAGACTCATCGTGGCACTAGAGGCACTGTCAGCCCTGATAAGGTTGCCAGTGGGCACGCCATCTGATTGGGTGTCGAAATGTTCGAGCATGCCGGCGGGCAAGCAGGCGTCTGCTGCTGTCCACGCTTGCTCTTTGCTGACGATCTGCTGTCTGCCAGTTCAGAGCCAGTCTATCTTGCTTTGTCCAGCGATTAGTTCGAAGAAGAGGCCAGTCAGCGAACAGGGCTAACCTCTCGAGCTGGCGTATGACTTTCGAAGGCAAGTGGGTACGTACTATACCTGCAGCCAAGCCTGTCCGGTCGATGATGACGATGCAATGCGCTGAGCGATAGACTATGTGCGGGCAACGGCCTCTGGGCGGGCGAGCTTCGGAATTGCCTATGAATCCGCTGAATGACTGCCTGATTTGAGATTCGCACTGTGAGGAGTGCTGCTGACGATCCAATAGGTCCGGCTGAGTCGGTCTTGCGAGACTGCTGGGAGCTCGTCGAGGCGCAGCTCAGGCTGTTCGAGCACGTCGACGTCGACCGCGCTCGAGCAAAGCAAAGCGAAGCAAAGCAGAGACCGCTGCTGCCCCAGACCTGCAGCTCGGCTGGCCGACGCCCACGGAGCGATGGCCAGCTCAAGTCATAGCTGGACGGAGGCGCTAGCAGCACACCCTGTCTTCGATCCAGTCACCAGCACCGTGAGCTCCGCGCAAGCCGACGTTCCCATAGAACTAGCGACTCCACGCTCGTCAGCAAAGTCCCCATTTCCTGCCAGTCCTGGTCTGAGTCCGATCGGTTCACCGTCTGGCTCTGGCTCCGGTCTCCCGTCATGGACACGCTCAGCAAGTCATAGAGGCCCCTCCCAGGCAGCAGCAGTGACGCCGGACGCGAGCAGGCAAGGCCATCGACAGAGGATGGCCATCATCAGAGACTCGGAGCTTCTCGTGGCAGTAGGCAATCAGCTCCGGCTGACCAGTCTCAGCGAGATCAAATCGCACGCGTCCTCGTCCAGACCGCCCTCCCCTTGCAAAAGATCGTCGTACAAGGTACGCCTGACCTGCAGCACCTTGCCTCACCTCGAGAAGTTCACACGTCCGGCAGACACTGACGAGCGACCTGCTGACCTTTGAAATCGACGTTCTTGTGCCCAGTCCCAACGGTCGACTGCTCGCCGTCGTGGGCGAGAGCCAACTCGTCGTGCTCGTCCTCCCTCGCCTCGGCTGGGCTTCACGGGTGTCCGCGGACATACCCTGTCGTGCAGTGCCAGTGGGAGCCTATCATCATGGTCCGCAAGGCTCTGCGCGCATTGCGAGAGCTATCTGGCACCCCTGGGGCGACAATCAGTCGACAATGCTCGTACTCACTGCAGACGCTATTCTGCGAGAATATGATCTCTCTCGGGACCATCAGGACCCCGTACAGACGCTCGATTTCTCATCAGCGACCCTGACGCCATCGAAGAACCGTCGTGGACGGCCAGACGGGCGATTCTCTGGCGAGGAGCCGGAAGCCTACATTGCTGTCTCTCTCGCCCTGGGCGCACATGATGCGCAGGACTGGTCACCTCTAACACTTTACTGCCTGATGCAGAACGGGGACATCTATGCTGTAGCCCCCTATCTGCCACAGCGAGCTCAAATACCGCTCCGCTACCTCGCAGATCTCAGTGCGCACGTCACCGCTCAGATGAGGACCGCGGAAACGCCACAGAAGCGGGCCACGATGCAAGCTCAGTCCAGCTATGTACGTTCGCTTGAGAAGCAATCTCAAGCTACCTCTGTCTCGACGCTGAGTTCTACTCGGGATGAGCCAACGGTCCAGCTTCATCCGCCAGAAGATCTGCCGAGACGCCACATGACTCGACAGGGACCGTTCCTGCTGCAGCCAGAGCCCCTCGAGCTCTCGGTGCATTCTGAAGACTCTTCGATAGATTGTTTTGCGTGCGACTTTCTGTTTGCCCGCCATTCGCTTGCAGCGCCCAAACAGACAGCGCATCCGGTCTCGCTCGGAGTCTTTGTCATCGTCTTCACCGATGGTAAGATTGACGTTTGCATCGAGACCGAACCCATACAGGCGAGTTGGAGCATCCCACAGGACACCGATCTGCCAGCTCTGACAGTGTACGAGACCATCAAAGTCGAGACCGTGCCGGTAAAGGGCAACCACTCGATCGCGAGTCTTACTCGTGATCCACTTTATGACGACACCATCTACGTGCAACATTCGTTGGGCGCTCATTGCTTGGTCCTCGGCACGTGGATCCGGCCGCTCATGCTCGCAATGGCCGGTGAAGCTTCGGAAGTAGCAAAGACAATCAGGCAAGACACACCGACCGATGTCGTCTGTATCTTGCGCACATCGGCGAGCAGCGCCCAGTACGTCCATGCACTATGCGCCAAGGCCCATACTTATAGCCAGAGCAGTGAGATGGAACTCGACGCACTCTTGCTAATCAACGATGTCTATCTGGGCTACAGCCTGCTCATGATGACGCGTGCATTACAATGCGTTGCACTCGAGCTCTCAATCCGATTGGCTGCAGAGATGGGCTATGCAGATGAGTTGCCGCCGCTGACAGACGGTACTCACGAGCCTGGCGCCTATATCTCCCTCGTCGCGAAACCGACCTTCAGGCCGCCCGAGCTGCTCAGTGCTGCTCGTGGTCTACCAAGCTCGACACGTATGATCGTTCCACCCAGTCAGAAAGGCAGGGATCTTCAGATCACACCAGAAACGCTACAATTCCTTGGCAAGGCGGTCGAGCAACTACGACGGGAGATCCGAGACCTCGTCGCAGCCGCCAATGTCGTGCAAGCTCGTCTGGAGTTGCAGATGCGCGAGCTGTCCCGACAACTGTCCAAGCTTGAGCAAGCAAGACAGCGAATGCTCCCTAGCACGACACGATCTGCCAATGCTGAGGAGAGGTTGTCTCGGTGCGCCAAAGTACAAGCAGACATAATGGAGCGCGCCGATCGCATGCTCCAGCGGCTGATGGATCACCATCAGCCAATGATCTCGACGTACGAGCGACAGTGGTTTCAGGAGCTTGATCGGCTCGAGCGCGAGATCTCGATCGATGGTACAGGCTCTGGTCGCTCTCTTGTTGACCGTGTCGCCAAGGTCTGTCGTATGCGGTCGCTGCGCCCGTTCGCTGAAACCTTTGCACAGCTTGAAACCCAAGTCGCAGTCGTGCGATCCCAGCTCACCCATGTCGACGGCAGACAAAAGCAGAGCGAGTATCTCGCCGAAGATCAGAAGCGCGAGATCTACAGCCAGCTTGCAACGAACAGTGAAATACTCGACCAGGTACAGCTCAAAGCGAGCAAGCTGTCTGCGAAGCTCACGACAAGCTGAGACGCTCGTGACTGTTGAATCATCGGCTGCACGTTTTGCGAGCATCTCTGTGGTCAGACCGAGCAGGGTATTTTGCCCATGAGGGACGATAGTTCGGATGATCATCGATTGACATTGACTTCGCGCTGCTTCGCGCTCCGCTGACGTCGTTGACGCGCTGGTGCCGAAGCTGAAGCGCTGACTCAGAGTGCGCGCACATCCATCTCATGGTAACTCGTCCACACGCTCTCACGCTGCCTGATCTGCAGCAAGAGGACTTGGTCGTCGTATCGCTCTGCCTCCTTGCCTTTGTCATCTTGCTCTGGCGACGGTCGACAGCTCCGCGCACCACTCCAGCGGCAGATACCATAGACGGGCACGATGCGATCGTCCGACAGCTCTACAATGACAGAGTCACCATCGCGCGCCTTCGAGGTGAGACACGGAGAGCTTGTCCGCCGTCTCACTGATAGCACATGGGCAGTCTATCCCATCAAGAGCTGCCGTGGCTTTGACGTCGAACGCGAGTGGCCATTCACGGAGCAAGGCCTCGAGGTCAGTCCCGCCTTTGCAAGCGCTCGATCGTATGCCAAACGAAAGATCAGTATGATCGCAATTGGATGATTGTCGATCTGGAGAAGAATAAGCAGCTATCAGCAAGGGACGACCGCGGCATCAAGGTCAGCACGCGCTTTGCCGCCAACGGCGCACGGTCGTTGATGTGATGGACTTCAGCTTGTTCGTGTCATGCCGCTGATCGTACCAGATGCACAATCGCCGTTCGGTGGAGAATTGAAGATCACCTTTCTTGACGCAGCAGATGCAGAGTCATTCAGGCAAGCTAAGCATTCCATACCTTGCACAAAGTCAGAGCGTGCATTGCAGTGTACCTTTGCGACCAACCGACGAGACCTTAGCTCAGTGGAATATGTCAGTCTAGCGATACAGCTCGTGATGTCTGTTGATGAACTCCACAGATTGGAAGGCTTCGATCTCTGGGGCGACAGCTGCGAGGGCGTGATTGTCCAGAGCTTAGCTCAGATGACCGATCTAAACGCGAAGTCGCCGTCGGAGCTGCTATCTGCGTTCGTCGGCAGGCCGGTCAAATTAGTCATGAAGACTGCAAAATTGCGTCGTATGGCTGCTGACATTCCACTGGACCCGAACAGTCTGGAATATCCAGGCGGAGGCGTTGTGCGCTACCCAGACTTCGCTCCATTCTTGATATGCTCGACCGCTTCTATTGCCGATTCGGAAGCCCATGTGCACGCGCATGCCGCCAAGGGCAGCGAGTGGGCCGCCCCTCAATCTAAGAGACTCCTTGTCGAGCGCTTTCGTCCCAACGTCATCGTACAAGGTGTCTCTGTACCGTGGGGAGAAGTATGCACCCTGGACATCGCTCGTGTCCCGCGCTAACGCTGCAGCAGGATCACTGGCTCGAATCGACCATAGGCGATCAAGGCCGGTTCTATACGCCATTGCGATGTCCGCGATGCATGGTGCGATGAGCGTCTGCGCCTGCCTTGTCTCGCTGACTCATGCCAGTTTCCCAATGTCGACGTCGAATCGGGCATCCGTGTCTGTCTCATCGTCTTTGCACGAAGCTGTGCTGACCTTTCCGAATGCACAGGATAAACAGATGCCCAACAACGCGATGGTCTGCTCTGTACCTGGCCTTATGATCACCGCTAAACCCGCGCGGCAGAGGAAATATCGCATCGTTGAGGCAGCCAGCAAAGGGACCTATTGCTTCGGGTGCGCTTGCTTTCGCAACCTCAAAATGGCTTCATAAGCTTGCACGACAGGATGTACATGATTCCTGCCCGCGCTGCAGGCATACTGAGGTTGGGAGACGAAGTCAAGGTTACACGAGCGAAATGGAATCCGGAATATCAGAAAGAGTAGACACGCACGCATGTCCACCGCACAGGCGGCTCACGCCTCGTAAGATATTGTAATTGACAGACAGCAATGTCACTGTAGTGCGCTTCTGCTTCAACTCCCACCCTTCTATGTACGCTGTCCGACTCTGCGTAGCTTGGCGAAAGCACGCTTCTTGTAGCCCCCACCGCGAGCAGCCTTTTTCTCCATCGCTTCCTTTACGCTCGCGTCGAGCTCGTCTTCGTCGAGTTGACCACCAAAGCCATACCAGAAGACAGTAGCCATGCCGACAAGAGCAGCTAAGATCGTACCGGCCAGAGCCCAACGACCCTTAGCGTGGAAACCGGGGATCTGAGTGTAAGGGCCGACAGTGAGGCCGGTGAAGTCACTTGTAGAGTTCCAACCAGCCGCGTTGCCGGAGCTTGGGATGCCTTGTACTGCACACTGTTCGGAAATGAAGCTGGGTGGGCCTGGAAGAGATTGTAGCAAAGGTACGGAGTTGATAAAGGTTACAGCGAGACCGGCGGAAAGATGCCAATCCTGCCCGGCTCCGTCAGCCTCTGGACTCCGCGCTTAAGCTGAGCATACGATGTGACAATGAAAGAAGGAGACACCAGGGTTATCAGCCCGGAAGCGAACGACAGCAAGTCCCCCGGAGGGGATTTGAACAGTATCACGGCGAATGGGGTTGGCCTGATTCTCTACCAGAGGCGGATTGATCAACGGATCATCGCTGGTCACATCCTGACTCTTCCTAATGATCTGGAATTCTATGTGCGCAAGGATTCAGCTTTGATGGTGCAGGCATACTGAGTGACACTAACTGTATCCATGCAGATGAAAAGGGTGCTTGCCCGCATCCCAATTGAAGATCTGCAGCTCGATGTTTTGTAGGTGATCGAGTATATAAGGATTCGTTTGACCGTAGACCACCGGATTGGCGGCATCATCACCCATAGTGAGAGCAGTGAAGATTGAAGGCACAATAGGCTGGTCATAAGTAATGTTCTGGCCTTCTGTGTTCATAAACATAGCTCTATTGACGCCGGTGTCCATCGTGTCGAACCAAACGTTGAGTGGGATCTGCCGGTCAGCCGGCGCAGATGCTTCTATGATGAGAGGAACAAGAGCAACGTCATCAAAGTCATGATATTCTGGAATCATCTCGACATCGGCCAGAGGGAAGCTCGAATCGTACACGACAGAGGACGTATAGTCTGCGCTGACGTGTCAATTGCCTCGCGATGATGACGAGACGGCTTACTGAGCGCCAGGTCGTCAGGAACGGTGTCGAACATGTCAGAATCAAAATCTGTCAAGAAGTCAATCCCACTAACTCGCAAGAGTCTTTGAACGTACTAAATTGGATCGGCCAATTTTGGGTAGTATCGTTGAGAGCTTTTACAAGGATTGAATACCTCTGTGCGACTGTGATGGTGATCAAATCGGTCTCATACGGCTCAACATCAGTCTGCTGGACTTCAGCAACATGCACAATACGTTCAGGCCAAGCTTACGCCATCTACTTCGATGACGGTCATGGTGTGGCCCATCAGGCGGAAATAGAACATAGCGAACGCTCTGAGAATTGCGTCAGCGGTTGTCCGGAGCTTCCAGGAGGTTGATGCCTACCCTGTGTTGATGAGACGCAGTCGGTACGTCTTGCCGGCTTGAAAGGGCAGTGTCGCGTTCTCGTTGAAACCGGGCAGATATCGACCATTTTGACTGAAGTACATCAGAGCCGAATCTAATATACGACATGAGTGCGTGGTCATGCGCAATCGCCGATGAACCCACTTGGCACAGGCTCTGCACCGGTTGGATTCGCGACGTTGATGAATTGATCAAGAAGGACAGAGTGCTCGTCGTGATACCAGTCGGACATGACGACTGTGAACTCCTCATCGTATACGTAGGGTTCAGGCTTGTTGTGTATGATGAAAGGAGCTCGTAAGCCATCGACATATTGCCCCTTGTTGTGGGAATGCTAGCGCGTTCATGATCAGCCTGTCTCGCTGCTTCAGAGGCAGAGTCTGCGCGCACCTGCCAGTATGTGCCCCATTGATCAGATACCGGCACCTCGTAGGTGAATGAATAGCCAGGCGGGATACCACTGTTTGATAGCGCGTCAAAGGCAAGCACAGAAACAGTTGGCTATGGCTGACCATTGCGTGACTCCGACGGCACCATCATACCACAGAGATGCGTTGAAGTAGATGCCGTGATGATGCAAAGAGACAGGCTGATCTATGCCGTTGTACTGTGACGCGGAAAAGTCCATAAGCTGCAGGGCTGCAGCGATGCGAGAAGCTCACCGCATGCACAAGCAGGCTGTCATTGCGATTGACTTCAACAGGGGGAGGAGGCCATGTCCCATTGACACCGATCACTCGACGCTCGTAGAGACCGTCTGGGTTAGCTTGTGTATACGTGATATTGACCCTGCTCGCAGAATTGAGCGCCAAGCCCTGCTGTAAAGACATCTCCGGACTGACCAGTACTCGACGAGCGCTGCTCGCGCGAGACTAGCGCTCAAGAGAAGCGCGACCGATCGCACTGCTTCAACAGGTAAGAATCGTTCGCCAAGAGAGGCCGAGGACTGACTTGTGATGGATAGCGGAGGAGCGATGGATAAGATCAAAGATCAGATGTGATTGTGGCCTTATACAGTAAACGTCTCAACCGCGGGCCGGGAAAGACCGCGAGCGCTCGGAATGCACGAAAGCAAGAAGCGGTCGTGATTGTTGCACCTCGTTGCCTGCTCAGATGAGTGCATGCAGGAGGAGCCTGTCCAGGCGAGTGCATGTAGAGGATCGACTTGAACGCAGAAAAACGCTGTATTGGAACAACAGCTGTTACAAAGCTTACGCGCCGCCACGAAGACGGAGCACCAAGTGGAGGGTAGACTCCTTCTGGATGTTGTAGTCGCTCAAAGTCCGGCCATCCTCGAGTTGCTTGCCGGCAAAGATGAGGCG
>NW_014575563.1:47146-47286 GCF_000708205.1 Mixia osmundae IAM 14324 | reverse complement strand
AAGATGAGGCGCTGTTGGTCAGGTGGGATGCCCTCCTTATCCTGGATCTTTGCCTTGACGTTGTCAATTGTATCAGATGATTCGACTTCGAGCGTGATCGTCTTGCCCGTCAAGGTCTTGACAAAGATCTGCATGCCACC
>NW_014575563.1:0-46285 GCF_000708205.1 Mixia osmundae IAM 14324 | reverse complement strand
AGTCCGGCCATCCTCGAGTTGCTTGCCGGCAAAGATGAGGCGCTGTTGGTCAGGTGGGATGCCCTCCTTATCCTGGATCTTTGCCTTGACGTTGTCAATCGTATCAGATGATTCGACCTCTAAGCGAGCAGCGACGAGTCAGCGACGATGCTCGGCCAAAGCGCTCGGCTGTAAGCTCACCGAGGGTGATGGTCTTGCCAGTCAATGTCTTGACGAAGATTTGCATGTTTGTGTCTGACTTAGGGTAGGTCTAGCGTCGATGGGTAGATTGGTTGGGTGTCAGATCAAGGTCCGATGAGGCGAGTCAAGATCGGTGATGGAGAGGCGAGCAAAGATATCGGACGTCAGCACCTACTCACCGATCTGCTGAGGATCATGCAAGCTCACCTCTATATCGCTTTGCTTCTTCACTCTCTTCTGTCTCGAGCTGTGAGTGGCCACGCCCGGCTCGCTTCACTATTTAAATCTGATTTAAGCCGAAACGGAGTTGGCTGTAAAAAGTTTTGCTACTTTCCCGCGAGAAGATTCTCTGTGCGCGATGCATTTTGCTGAGAACCGTGACCCAACAGATGATCGAGTGGGCTTTGCAGCAGCAAGACAAGAGGCTAACTCTTCTGGCGTGTCAATCTGCGACGCCGTGGATCTGCAGGCATCGCTAGGTAGGCCAGACGCTCACAGGGCTGACGTTTGCTTGTACATATTCATCCCCATGCTGCGGTAGTACTGCTTGTCCTGTCAACGATGAAGCTGAGACCACAGATGAGGCTGACCTGTAGTTGACAATGAGCTGTTTGTCGGTCGCAAAGCACTGTCAATCTCATTCAATGTTGATGATCTCTGCGGCACGAACGACAGGGTTTACCTGATAGAGACTGATCACGGTATCGTCAGGACTTGGGCTGAAGGAAGCATTGATGTAGAGAAACTGAACATGTGAGGCCTACTTTCAGCGTGGAAGCACATGCACTGGGGGCCAGCCTACCAGCGCATCCTGTGCTTTCCAACTGAGCTCCTTGCGCAGGAAATTGATGACAGTCTGGAAGCGGTTGCTGGCTGTGATCTTGAAGACTGTTCGCCATAGGTTATCCTCGTCAACCGTCGCTGATGCCGATGGCGAATTCGGTACTGACAATTCTGCTTCATGATCGGCGCATTGCCTGTCGCCTTGAACCTCACGACGACTGTGCAGGGCTGCTGTTGAGATCCAGAGACACCACCTAGCACTGCTGCACACCTTTGAAAGTGTCCTTCGGCAAGATCGCCTCAGATGGAGTGGGCGTGATAGCAGCAGGCTGAGAGGCAGCGGGCTGAACATCCGACGTTACGTTTGGCAGCACTTGCTCTCGTAGACGAGGACTCAATGCAGCAGGCACGGCCTCCTTCTTCGCCGCTTTCGGCCCGATGGGAGCGAACAAGCCTGCATTCCTGAGCTCGGGACTAGCTGCCAAGGCCTTGTTGCTGCTCGACGACGCTGTCGATGATGCCGACGATTGTCGTGGCATCTGCAGGCCCGACATGGCGGACGACCTCTGCTCAGGTGTCCGTGATGCACGGCTCAGTCAGCCCGGCGCAGTCGCAGACTGGCTCGAGGTCGATCTTAACCGGCTTGATCGATGGGTACTGCACTGAGAGCTGTCAAGCCAAGCGCGCGTGGACCGTCCGAGCAGCGTCGGCAGCGGGCCCTGCGAACGCTGCAGCCAAGATGGTGGCAGCGACCCGGTTGCAGAATCCATTGGCGGCCCCAGAACGAGCTTATATAGCACTCGGACTGGAAGGATCGGCCAACAAGCTCGGCATCGGCGTCATCCGACATTCACCTGTCGAGACTACCCTCGAGCGCTCCTCACCAGCTTCACCGGCCACTTATGCTTGCAAATCTTCCAACGCCCAAGTCCAGGTACTCTCAAACGTGCGCCATACATACATCACACCTCCCGGAACGGGCTTCCAGCCGGGAGATACCGCTCGACATCACCGACAATGGATCATGCGAGTGACCAAGAAAGCACTTCTCGCGGCCAAGCTGGACATGAGCCAGGTCGATTGCGTTTGCTTCACAAAGGGTAAGCCCTCTGCATGATCAAGGCCCTCCTTTCTCAGCACCTGTACAGGGCCAGGCATGGGCGCTCCTCTGCAGACGGTCGCCTTTGTCGCGCGCATTCTTGCGACGATGTACGGAAAGCCGCTCATAGGCGTCAATCACTGCGTCGGTCGTGCGTGGATGCGCTCGCTGACAGACACCTGCTGATCAATCCGCCTCAAAAGATATTGAGATGGGTCGCACGATCACCTCCGCCCTCAATCCGGTGGTTTTGTACGTGTCTGGTGGCAACACTCAGATCATCGCCTACTCGCATCAGCGCTACCGTATTTTCGGCGAGACGCTCGACATTGCCGTTGGCAACTGCCTGGATCGCTTCGCGCGCATCGTCGGTCTCCCAAACGATCCAAGTCCTGGTTACAATATCGAGCTCGCGGCCCGAAAGCAAGTCGGTTCCGCGGCTTCCTGGACCTTTGCTGATGCCACCCCCAGAGGATCGAAGCTTCTGGCGATGCCATACGCAACCAAGGGCATGGATGTCATGCTGGGTGGCATACTTGCTAGTGCGGCAGCCTGGACGCGCCATCCTCGCTTCAAGCAATCAGCTCTGGCATCTGATCCCGCCTCCCTTGACGATCTCCACCTCGCCCAGGACGACCCAAAGGACGATTGTGATGCTCAGGATAGTGAGACTGACGACGGTTTCACGACCGAGGACCTCTGTTTCTCGCTGCAAGAGACTATCTTTGCTATGCTCGTCGAAATTACAGAACGCGCGATGGCTCATATAGGCAGTCGAGAAGTCCTTATCGTCGGTGGAGTAGGCTGTGAGCGTAGTCTGCAAATCACTCAGAGAGCCATCTGCTGATGTACAGCTGGCAGGCAATGAGAGGTTACAACAGATGATGGGCATCATGGCCTCTGAGCGGGGTGGCAGTGTGTTCGCGACGGACGAAAAGTTTGCATCTCGCCTTGTTTATCATCGGCATGCGTACTTACAGACAGGCCTCCAGATTCTGCATAGACAATGGCATCATGATTGCGCACGCTGGCCTGCTCAGTCATCGCATGGGCTTCGCTACCAGACTGGAACACTCAACGATCACGCAGCGCTTCAGGACAGATCAGGTACTTGTCAATTGGCGTGCGTGATGTGCATGTAAAGATAAAACAACAATTGTCTATTGGGCAGTGATTGCCTCTGTGCTCTCTTGATGCTTGATGTCTTGCGCCTCTGTCGCTTGCGCTGCTGACGCGCAAGCAACTTGCCAGCCTGGCACAAGCTGACTGCGATGTCGTTCGACCAGCGCGTCCCAATGATGCCACCATATCGCATTAAGGTACTCATCTCTATCGCCGGGCCTGGGCCTGGCCGTCCAGGGCTTGTCCAGGATGTAGTGAATATTGCAAACTTCCTCATCTTGCCACAGCTCTTCATGACACGTGCGCAGAGTCTTCAATGCGTTGTAACGGTAGCTGAGGGGCTGCCAGCGGTTGCGATAAACGAGCGCAAGCAGTTCTTGATCTGGAAATCTAAAGGAATGCACGAGTTGCGAGGTTTTGAGCGCCGTCAGGAGATCCTCATAAGCCGACAAGGATGGCTGAAGGATCACGAGGCCGGAATTCAGCAAATGATGCGTCTCTGGCGAATCTGGCAGTATCTGAGGTGGCTGTGCTGCCTGTGTGCACATATATGCGCAATTTTGGGGTATCCTGTCAGCTAGCGTAAGCAAAGACGCGCAGGTCTGTTCTGTGATGTCTGACCAATCTTCAGGGTATGTAGATATCTCTCTTGGATTGCAAGTGCATGCATGCGTGGCTGCAATGTGGTCGGCGGGGAGTTGCATCCCCATGAGATCGTCAATATTGCGATTGAGTAGCATGTCGATATCGAGCAGAATGACCCTCTGTTAGTGCGTGTGTAAAGGATCTTGCTATACGCGGATGCTGAAACATACCTCATACTCTGTGAACCGAAAGGCTGCCAGCTTCGTCCATGTGTCGTCAAAGCGCGCACCAGCAGCAAACTGTGAAGGAGCTGCACCATCCAGTCTGGCAGGAGGATCCAGTCGGTCGACGCAGCGAACGAGCACACTGGCAGAGTATGTGGCTGCGAGCCAACTCAGAAAGGCGTTGGCTTCGATGTCCTGCTCAAAATCGCGAGTGATCATGACGAGGAGTGGGTAGCGTGTGCCGACTGTGTGCATGCTATGCAACAAGACGAAAAGGCCGGCCAGATAGCTACGTTTCGTCAAGAGCGTTGCAAAGACCTTGCGAGGCTCGCTGACGTTTGCAGAGCTGTTGTAGGGCATCTTGCCAATATGTACAGGCGGTGAACGAAGTGGGAGGGCAAGTGCAGATAGCGTGAGCGATACGCCCTCTCGCAAATTCAGCGCGAAGGCGGACAGGATGTTCTCGCGTTTATCGATGGACGACCTTTGCTGGCGAGAGCCGCGCTGCATACTGCCGCTGGATCGTGGATGTACGGTGCGGCTGACTGAGCAGGACCGAACGTGCACAGCCCGCGCAAACGCCGGCGAGTGCTGCAAAAAGCTATAGGGCAGCTTAGCGGATACCGTAGACGGGCGCGATTTACAAGCTGCTGCCTTTGCTGAGCTCGTTGACCCAGATGCTATCGGTCACTTGTCGAGCGATTGCATCAGCAGTGAAAGCTCTTTCTGATGACCGGGTGCAGTGCCCCGCGCTTCAGCCGATCACAAGCACCATAAGACTGCGAGCAGTATGACAGCGGTGCCAAAGTGTCCACGCCGGTCTGTGAGAGCACTGTCTCACAGCCAGAGCGATTCGTCTCGTGCGTAGCTTGCCGGCTCGCCTTGTCGTTGCTTCGGCCATAGTGATCGGACTTGCTTCCGCGGGTCATCGGCATCATCGATGACCCTGTCGATCGGTTGGCCAATCAAAGTCGTCAGATGGCTCGAGCTTATATTCGCGACACCATCCTCATTGCTCTCCACATCCGAACGGAGCAGAGGACTACTAGGAACATATACTTTACACCACTATGCCGTCTCAGCAAGTCTTCAACAAGCCCGATGGAGCTATCTATACTACCTCGGTAAGTCGAACTCTTTGCCACTCGGTCCAGCGGGCATAATCGCCCACTGCTACCGGGCGCTTGCTCTGTGTGCCACATCGCTGACTTGCCTTGTTTCTCTTTTCATTTCATGCCAATGTCTCCTCATCGAACCATCGAATTGCCCTTCTTTACGCCCGGCTCGACGCATACGATCGCTTCTTCCTCTCTGGGCTATCAATGCCTTTGCCACACGACCACGGCGTATCACCTACCTGTCTTCCAATCGCTGCCCGTGTCCTGTTATCTGCCACACGCAGAACGGAGCACCCTATCCGGAGCCATACGAGGCCCAGCGTGTCGGACGCAATGGACCTCTGCTCCTTCAGGATTTCCACCACATCGGTCGGTCTAGTCTGCCATGGCTTTCAATTAGGCATGCTCAACCATCTTCTGATCACAGATCTGCTTGCGCACTTTGACCGCGAGAGGATCCCGGAGCGTGTAGTACATGCCAAGGGTCACGGCGCCCACGGTACCTTCGAGGTCACTGATGACATCACCGACATCTGCATGGCCAAGCTGTTCTCCAAAGTAGGCAACACCGCCAAGATCACCGCTCGATTCTCGACTGTCGGTGGCGAATCCGGTTCAGCAGACACTGCGCGTGACCCACGAGGCTTCTCCGTCAAGATCAGAACAGAGGAAGGCAACTGGGACCTCGTCTACAACAACACCCCTATCTTCTTCCTGCGTGATCCAGCCAAGTTCCCCCACTTCATCCACAGTAAGTCCTCGCGTATATACACACACAGCCCTCATCTCACAACTTGCCTATCCAGCCCAAAAGCGAGACCCGCAGTCTCACTTGAAGGATGCTGATATGTTCCACGACTACCTGTCACAAAATCCAGAGGCTATTCATCAGGTGATGATCCTCTTTGGTGACCGTGGCGTGCCCGACGGCTATCGCTTCATGCACGGCTACTCGGGCCATACTCACAAGTTCGTCAATAAAAATGGCGATTTCGTCTACACGCAAATCCACTTGCGCTCAGATCAGGGTGTCAAGTTCCTCACACAAGCCAAGGCTGTCGAGCTTGCCGGCGCCAATCCCGATTATGCCGGCCAGGATCTATTCGAGGCCATTGAGAACGGCCATTTCCCATCCTGGACCATGTACGTTCAGACAATGACACCCGATCAAGCCGAGAAGTTCCGCTACAACATCCTCGACTTGACCAAGACTTGGTCACACAAGGAGTACCCTCTTCGCAAAGTAGGCAAGATGACTCTGAATGAGAACATCCAAAACGTACGCCATCCTCCATTATATTCCAGGTTCACGATCTGACAATCTCCCACAGTACTTCCAAGAGGTTGAGTCAGTCGCTTTTGCGCCCAGTCATCTCATCCCCGGCATTGAGCCGAGCGCCGATCCAGTCCTGCAATCTCGTCTGTTCTCCTACCCCGACACGCACAGATACAGACTTGGTGTCAACTACCAGCAATTGCCGGTGAACCGACCAGTCAGCGAAGTCGCAAATTTCCAACGCGATGGCGCTGCTGCCTTTTACAACCAGGGCTCTCGACCAAACTATCAATCGTCGATCCAGACGCTCTCTTATGTCAAGCGGCCTTACACCATGACCACCCACGAGGTTTTCCTGGGCGCAGCAGCAGCCGATCTGTCAGAGGTAACCGAGCTCGACTTTGAGCAGCCCCGAGATCTCTGGCAGCGCGTGTTCGATGACGCCGCCAAGGATCGCTTTGTTGACAATATCTCAGGACACTTGAGCGGTGCCAAGAAGCCCGAGATCCGCCAGCGCATGCTGTCGGTCTTTGCCGCCGTCGACCAGGATCTCAGCAATCGCATCGCAAAGGCCATCGGCGAGAAGCCTCAGAAGCCTGTCGCATATAAGCCCGCTTCGGAGGCGTACCGCTTCGCACCCAATCTCAATGGCAAGCCCGTGCCCAGCAACGCTGTCAACGGCCTCACCTCTCTGACCGCATAATCTGTGGTTGCCCATCGCGCGACGTATTGCGTCTCGCGTATAGCACTTATTGTCTGATCTATGAAATCATTTACACGTCTCCAGAGAAGTTCTACGATCATTGTAACCTACGTAAGCCTTGGTAAGAGCTAGTAGTGATCTCTCAGTCGCTCATCCAACTTACATGTTGGCCAACGTCCGAGGAGTGCGATGCGTCGCGTCGACGCGATTTATTACTTGGCACGGCGGACGGACGGCGCACAAATCTGAGCAAAAATGCCACGGCTCACAAGACGGAGTGAATCCTTAGAAGCTGGTGCGGCGGGTCCGTCGACGGGGCCATCAGCTAGCAAGGCACGCAAGACTACCAGTGGACGACGAATCGTGCCCGACGAAGAGGAGCAGGATGGGCCCTTGCCTCATGACCAGCAATCCCGGGGCCAAGAGCTAGACGAGGAAATCAATGAGGATGCGATCGCTGGCAAGATCGATCCAGAATGGTTGGACAGACCTCTGGACAGGCGTGTTGCAGGCATCAAGCTACAAGCATTGATAGCAGCCTATCATCGCCTCGACAGCACCGCCAATTCTGTCACGGAACGCTACGTGGATGCCGTTGCGACCCTCTGCGAAGCCCACGGGCCGACGACCACGAATGACTTATCGAGCGACGTCGAAGAGCGCAAAGAGGCTACTGCAGCCACAGTTGACGCGGTAAGGCTGCACGACCACCCTGGTGATAGACCGTCGGCTGAGCAAGGGTCCAGGAGATTCAACGGGCAGATCGGCAGATCAGGAAGTTCGTCGATGCGACGATGCAGCTTCGATTCCAACGGGATGCAGTCAAGGCAGTGTCGCAGGAGCTTGATAGTGGTCGACCGGTCGTTCGTCGAAGAGCGCCAGGCGCGAGACCACTGCTGAAAGATCATGCAGATCAAACCCGGGGCGAAGTATGAGGCTATGATCTCAATTTCGTCGGCCGCATACGACGCTAAGACGCCCCGCCGAAGATACCTAGAAGCTCAACACTGGCAAAACTTTCGCAAGAATGTGTGGGTAAGCGCTCTCTTCGACGCCACATTGCCAGTACTAACGCGGCACGCCAAGGAACGCCTACACGAAGAGGCGATGCCTAATCTCAAACAGTATCTCCCGCCCGGTCAGTGACTGTCCACGGTCCGTTTTGATTGCAGACTGAAGCTCCTTACTGCAGAGACTGGCGACGAAGACGACAGTGACAGTGACGTCGAGCTGGGCGCTTCCAAGCAAAACTTTGTTTGTCCGATAACGCTGAGACCCCTACTCGATCCCGTCACATCGTGCGTCTTGCGCCTTTGTATTGAGTGCAACACTGATTTTTTGCCAATGCAGAGACAAGTGCGGCCACTCTTATGATCAGAAGGGCATTCGAGAGTACCTTACTCAAAGCGATCATCGAGGACGACCAAAAGAATGCCCCACATCTGGCTGCAATCAGATGATTACCTTGCACAACCTATCGGCTAACCGCGACCTCGCTCGCCGAGCAGCTAATTGGGAGCGCCAGGACACCAACCGCGAGGAGACCTCAGTCAATGACAACAAGTATCATGACATCGACAGCGAGACCGAATAATGCCATACGCTCTACAGCTGAACGAACGATCAGAAGCTCTGAAAAGCTCCTGGGAAGCCCGAAGCGATTGCGAAGTAGCGCTTGATGTCACCCAAAAATTGCCAGGTCAAAAAGTATGCGTCTGAGAGCGTCTGTCACTACGAATGATAGCTCGATAGAGCCGAAGATCTTACAAATTTGGAGCGCAAGATCCGCGAGCAGCCCGAGGAACATGCCGATGTACACTTTGTGCGGCGATGCACATAGCTGACTTGGCAGCTTTGTCGTCGGCAAAAGCGCGACGGCTGTCATATTGAGTACTGCGATCGTTGCGGTGCTGTTCGACGAAATTGTCGCGTTCGGCCACAGGACGCCGTCGTTAACGCATTCCCAGGTGATAACAGCGACGTTGCTGTTGAGCAGGAAGATCACCAAGATGGCTCGTATCGCGCTTAGCAAAATTGACGCTGGCCACAGATAGAATGCCAATCGCGTCAGCATCCAAGAGGACTGGGCGAAGCCAAGGGTCATTAGTGAAGCCATAGCTGCGCTGGCGAACGATGTGCACGCAAACACGAGCGGCTCTGGATATCGGCTAAAGTAGAAGTCGCCATACTTGAGCAGAAAGATTGCGCCGAGTACCGCCTCAATCAAGATGAGTATGGCGAGGCAGATCGAGCCCGAGCGCAAAGGAAACAGGCAAAAGCAGTTGTTGCACCACATTCTTGCTGTCCCGTTGATATAGTCGATGTGAAGCACACCGACAGATCGGGGTTCATGTCAGTGCATTGCTGCCCAAGGCGCATCCTAAGATTCGAGATTTGAGGGGCGTTTCTTCAGCGTGAACCATGTCAAAAGTATCAGGACGCGTGGTCGCGACGCATCCACGTGATCCGGGAGCTTTGTCTGTTTGACCAACGAGCAGCAGTCCAGTCGGCCAGCAATCAGACGCGGCGCCAGAGATACTGAAGCATCTCTGCCTCAGCCGAGAGCTGCTCCCTGTCAGGTAGCGGCGTCAAAAGCCTGGCGCCGGCCTCGTAACCTCACCAAGGACTCACACAACGATGCAGCACGCCAGCAGCGTGGAACGCCAGCCAGGCAAGTCTCCGGAGAACTCGATGCACAGGCTGCACGATCGAAGCGAATATGAGAGCACCTACGCTAGCACGGATTTGCCCGATACGATGTTGCAAGCACTGTCAACGCCTCACATGCTGCCCGTTCCGACATCATATGCCCCTGACCTCGCAGGCAATAGCGAAGCTGCGCAAGGCATGCATGATTCGGAATCGAGTGCATTCATACATCCTGCTCTCATCAGCGCACTCGCTTCCAGTGGTTCGAAGGAATCGCTCAATCGCGTCTCAGACCCTCTGCAAGGCGGCAGTCCTGTCAAGCGAAGCGAGCTCATCCGCGGCAGCGCTGCCTCGCCACAGCAGCCACTCAATGGCGCACAGGATCTGCGCTCAGTTCCGGTGCGCTGGACAAGCGCATCAGCTGCCACTCAGGGTGTAGTGTATGCCTTTGACGGAGACGAAAGCCTCTCGGCTGGCAGTTCGTATGATCAGGCAGCTCCGTCCGACAGCCAGCTCAGCCGCGCATATGTTCTCTCTCAGCCGGCCTCACGACAGTCTTCATTGGCAGCTTCAAATGGCACGCGCAAAGCCGTCCGAGCTAGATCGAAAGATTCAGAACGCGAAAAACCGGCGCGCTATCATGACGTGCCAAACAACATACAGGACTCGGACGAAGAGGATACAGATGGTGCCCGCCCAGACGGGTCTATCCCTTACGATCCGGAGACCAACGAACGCGTCTTCATATGCAGCTATTGCGGCAAGGAGTACAACGGAAAGCATGCTCGTAGCATCTGGCGACGGCATCTCAACGACAAGCACAAAATTCCGCTCAGTCAACAGCCTCGGAAGACCCGCTGGGATAACGGTGAGCTTCAGTCTCCCTTCATTGGAGCCTCTTTGGCTTACACAGGTCTAATCTGACAGATGCTAATAGACCGAAAGATGACGAGGAGAGGAGGCAGCGCACGCTCGAGTCTAAGCGACGTTGGGCGCGAAAAAACCGCGAAGCGCAGCGTGCGAAAGATCGGGAAGCCATGGCTGCCGCCGGGCTGGTCCCGCGAGGCACGCCGAAACGAGAGAAAGCTGCTGTCAAATCCCGTCGCGAGAGTCCCGGCAACACAGAAATTTCGCGACCACTTCCCAGCGTGAGGCAGTCGAATGACTACATGTCATCCAGTCGATCTGATGGACCGCCGACTAATCACGTGGATGTCTTTGGCTCGATGCCAATCACTCGCGCACTCTCCGACAGCGCACTCGAGCCTCGCAGGTACATCGAGCTCCAGGAACCTGAACCAGCTTCCACCGGGCCCCAGCCTGGCTCTGCCGAAGCAGCCTCGATTCTACTTGCTCTTGCCACGTCTGCCTCATCGTCTCCTGCGCCTGGCAATGTACAGTCTGACGAGGATTTTGAGGATCCGGACAGAGAATCGATGACCAAGCAGACACGATCTTCCCAACCCCCGAGGCACATACCATCATCTGGAGGGCGTAAGCGTAGCATGCTCCTCGATACCTTGCAGGTCAACACACAAGAGCAGCCATTTTACAAGAGAACGCGACATATGTCGTATGATTCGCGTGTACCTTTTGCTGCCTCCACACTACGTATCGAGCAATCTTCACCGGAAGTGTTCAGTCGCGGCAGTCATAGTGACAGCGAATCAATGACCAGTCCTGTCAACAGCAATGCCATGCTAGCTGGACCCAGCATGCTATCCAGGCGTAGACGGGCAGTCTCAGCCCAGCCCGCAATCGCGGGTGACTTGTCGGGTGATGATGATGCTATGACCTTTCCGCCCCTGCTGACCTCGCCTATCATCGAGATGCATCGAGCTGAGAAGGGAGTCTCGTCCACTCCGCCGGCTTTTGGCAGTCACAACAGCATGCGACCTCCAGGTCCTTCGTCATCCTCGTCTTATAGCGTGCTCAACACGCCGCATCTGCCAATGGCAGCCCCAGCAACGATCGGCAGAAAGCTGCCGTCCTTCTATCTCGCTCAAACTGGTCATGCCTCGATACCAACGCCATTTCGGGGCTTCTATCATCCGGAAGCAAAGTCGTCGCCAGCGGGCCCGCTCGGCTATCATCATGCACTCAATCGAGACGGCGGCGATCTTTTCTCAAGCCCTGCTCATCCATCGATGAGCCGATCACTTGGTCTGTGCCCTACAGACACACATCGTAAGCACAAGTGCTCGATACTCCAATAGGTACTAACAGCTCCTCTAGATCACGCGTATCAGCACGCATTACCCGAAGGTACTGATCCGGCTTGGCTGCAATCGAGTCCCGTCGTTCGCAAGCATCTCGCGAACAAACGCAAATAGGTGCTATCTGCACCCGCTGGATCAACCCATGTCAGACTAGTACTGCATTGCAATACACATTGAGCACGATCGATGATCTATGCGAGCGGCAGGGAGCATATCTCGCAGTCTATCGCACTTGCTGAGTTTTCATAGGTGCAGTGTGGGCATATCTTGACGCCAGGAACGTCGTCAACGCCAGCGGTGTCTTGCAAGGCGTTCGGTGGCACACCAACATCAGGTATTTCGGCAAAACTGTCATCCATCACGGCATTTGCGGAAGTAGGAGCTGCGTGCTCTCGAGCGATTGCTGACAGTGTCTGCCAACTGTCCGAGGCGAGCAGAGCTTGTATATACTGCAGACGACTTGTCTCATCGCTGACGCCGGCGAGCTTGCAAAGAAGATCAAAAGTAGCCTGCGATGCATGTCAGTTCATATCGGAGAAGCATAAGGGATTATGAACCTCGTCCAAGATGCTCATGGAATCGATGAAACATAGCAGGTGCCAGTCGCGCAGGAAATCGCATAGTCGCTGTAATGATGCTGCATCTGGTGCCTTTCCCTTGCCATGAGATGAGATGCGCTCGGGCAATGCAGCCAGTATCGGTTCAAGGCGGGCAAAGAGCAAATCACTGGTCTGGTCTTCGAGGCCTTGTCGGCTCTCAATGGGAAAGCTACCGCCGAAGGGCATCTGAAATAGCGGTCGTGCATCTCCAGAGGGAAAGCCGTTGGTTAGCTATCTTTGAGGTAAGCGGGAGAGCAAGTAGAAAGTCTAGGCTACGCACAGAGACCAGTAAGTAATCTGTCGGAAAGCAGGGCTTGGCGCTCTCTTTGACGTCGATGCCATATCGGTTCTTGTATCGATAGAAGACGTCTGGTACGTAACGCCTCGTATTAGGTTGCGTTGCTTTGGTCTGCTCCGCGCCAGGGATCACAGACGACGGCGCGTCTTCTTCCTTGATACGTACGACAGCGGGTTCTACACTGGGCTCGATGATGTCTGCATCCACCATGGCCACCGCCTGATTGCTTGCTTGATAGGCCGTCACTTCAATCTCGCCCTGCGTGTTGCCGGTCAGGATGCAAGTGACGAATCTGCTCGAGTATCTGCCCGTGCGAGAGTATTTCGACGGATTTGGACGGAGCTGTTGCTGCTGAGCAGCAAAGATGGTCTCAAGACAGGACATGAAGTAAGATTTCGCGTGACGCTTGCTAACGACTTTGGCCTGACGCTTGGCGTCTTCGTCGTCGGGCGGTGTCAAGTCGGTGAAGATCATGCCAACGATTGTGAGCCGGCTATCGGGCGAGCCTGTTGGAATCTGCGAGGCGATACGCTGTATACGAGCCTCATCTTGCCAAGGCATGCCCAATCGCACGCCATCGGAATCTCCTTCCTGAGCTGGCTCGTGTACTGCTTCGACGACGGCTTTGACGCCCATGGGTACGCTGTCGTACGGCTCATAGTGACCAATGAGATAGCCAAACCGCTGGAGTGTCGTCTTGCGCCAGAAGGCCAGAACGTTTTCTACGATTTGAGGCGAGGCAAATTCGACGTGGTCTACCATGCGGAAGTTCTGGAGCTGGAGCGTAATAGCTGAAGGCTGACACTTTGTGCAGATGCCGTTTGGCCACGAGGCATGTGAGCCGGATGGGCAGGGCACGGCGACCTTGTAGTCTGGCTCATCAAGGGGCGGTATCCAAGAGGAGTGCAGGAGCCGTTGTTTGTTGGCTGCACTGGTGTCGAGTGAGCGGAGATAGGCTTGGAAGGAGAGATGCTTGATCTGCTTCTGCTCGTGAAATTTTGCATCGTAAGGTTCCAGAGGCATGCAGTAGTCGCACATGCTCTTGTCACCATGTTTGCACATGCGCTGATCTCTTGGCCGGCTGATCTTGCCATCGCGAGCCTGCCAGAACCTATCCACAGGATCCTCTTGGACAGCCTCCCAGGGTCTCGCCGTGTGATCTGGCTTGACTACGGAAGAGATGGTAGTCGCCGTGCTTGTGGGCTCTCCGTGAAAAGTGGTCGAGGAGCCATTGCTAATTAGGGCAGATCGATCATCTCTCTCCGCCTGAACCGTGTAGCTCACAAAGAGCAAGTCGCCATGGCTGTGGGTGCAATGCTCCATCAGGGCGGAGCCCCATAGCGCGGAGCTGACTGACTGACCCTATGCCGAGTGAAGCGAGTGAGCCTTGGAGAGTGGACAGCAAGTTCTCATCTCCTCTTGGCTTGGTACTCAGCGCGATCGTTTCTGGCTGAGCATCTGGACAGACGTTCAGGATCTGGGACAAGCCTCGCAGTGAGCTTGTACTCGCGTTGAGGAGGCAGCAAAGCTTGCCTGAGCCGAGAGGACAGAGATGTCGTCGGTTGGTTCGATCTGGAAGCGAAAGTTGCCTCTTCGACAGCGAATGCGAACGAGCTACCGATAGCACATGTCTATCAGCCTCCCGATGAGTCGCTTTGGGGCACCTCGACTGACCATGGCTGTCCTTGCTGAGTGCTCCGAAAGCCGAGTCGAACGGTCGATTCGCCGCCGCGCACGCGTAACGTGATGACTCAATAAAAAGGCGAACGCCTGCCGTCGAGCTCGTGGCCGGCTTCCATGGACGCTCCAGCGGTCAGCCGAGCCACGAATGGGCAAGCATCCTCTCCGATCGACCTGCCTCGGCCTGCCAAGCGACTGAGAGCAGCAGACCTGATGCAAGATGCAGCAAGTGCAGATGAAAAAGAGCAAGACGGCAGTGCCGGGCGGGCAAACATAGGCCAGGAGGCTGACAGCCCATCAGCTTTGGCTCGGGGCGCGGACGGAGAGCAAGATGACGCCAAGGCAGAAGACATGCTCATCTCTGCCCGTATAGACGAGCTCGACCGCCTCGAGGCAGAAGAGAGCGCTGCCAGACAATCCCACCGTCAGGGCCTTGCTGCACCGACGACCAACGGCAAGCGGCAGTCACGCAGCAATGGAGCTGCATCGGACCTCTATCTGGACACTGTCAGTCCCTCTTGCGCCCTCGTGGACAGACACTCATCCATATACAGGTCAACCGCGCCGTACTCGACTTTGACTTTGAGCGGCTCTGCTCGGTCTCATTGAGCACCATCAACGTCTACGCTTGCCTCGTCTGCGGACGATACTTCCAGGGTCGTGGTGAAAAGAGCCAGGCCTATGCACACAGCATCGGCGAGGACCATCACGTCTATATCAGCCTTGACTCCCTCAGAGTAGGTCGCCTTACTCCTCCGCGCCTGTCCATTGGCTCACACTGCTCCGATAGGTCTACGTTCTACCGGACAACTATCAGGTACACGATCCGTCTCTCAATGATATACGCTACTTGCTTCAACCTGTCTTCACCACCTCTGTCCTGACCAGACTCGACAATGCGCTTTTGCCGTCCTATGACCTTGCCGGTCGAGCCTATCTGCCAGGCTTCGTCGGTCTCAACAACATCAAGGCCAATTCTCATATGAATGTCGTCTTACAAGCGCTCATGCACGTCGTCCCTCTACGCGACTACTTCATCCTCAATTCGCAACCTGCCGCCCAAGGCCAGATCTCCACTGTCCCACCCGCACGAGACTCGCCTATGCCACCCTCAACAGATCCCGGGCCGTCTGTCTTTGAACGTGACCAGCGTTCCGAGCTCGTTCAGCGTTTTGGCACACTCTGCCGCAAAGTCTGGAACCCAAAGATGTTCAAAGCCCAGGTCTCGCCCCACGACTTTCTCCAGGAAGTCACCCTTGCGTCAGGCGGCAAGTTCAGTACAACCGAACCTGGCGATCCCCTCGAATTCCTCAGTTGGCTCCTCAATTCGCTTCATAGAGATCTAGGCGGCAGTCGTAAACGAAGCAGTAGCATCATCTACGAAGCCTTCCAAGGCGAGGTCAGACTCGAAGATCAAGCAGTGCTCGTCATGACCGAAGAGGGTTCCGAAAAGCCGCAATTCGATCTCGCGAGAGGTACGCTCGCAGTCTGTTCGTCAGGTAGCATTTCACATCTTTCGGCCCTCTAGATATCCATGGCACCAAGTCACCCTTTTTATTCCTTGTCATCGACTTACCAGCACCCCCTCTTTTCCAAGATGCAGTGAATGAGAAGAATATCATTCCGCAAGTGCCAATCGCAGACATTCTCGCAAAATATGATGGCAATACGACTGTGGTCCGTCCCAAGTGCAGGCCCGCTGCGGACTCTCGACTGATCTCGTGCACAGGAATCTGCTGGAAGGTTGCGGCGGTACAAGCTGAATCGACTGCCACCGTTTCTGATTATGCATTTCAAGCGATTCACGAGCAACAACTTTGTAGAAGAAAAGAATCCGACCATTGTCAATTACCCTCTCAAAGGTGTGGACATGGAAGAATGCTAGTCGGGCTTCTTGCACAAAGCCAATGCTTACCCCTTCAGGCAGACATCGACTCGGAAGCAATGCAAGACGATTTTTCGACAGTCTATGACCTTGTAGCAAATGTCACTCATGCTTCGACAGCCGGCACAGCGAGAGAGAACACCACCTGGACCGTCAACGTGCATACCCAGCCAGAAACGGCGAAAGGTGGCGAGGGTCGCTGGTTCCAGATTCAAGATCGTTAGTCTGCACACATCGCACGAATCAGAAGCTAATCCGTTCCGCATACAACAGTACTAGTCGAAGAGATCAATCAACAACTAGTGTTTCTCGGAGAAACCTATATCCAAGTAAGCTTCAAGCTGCTCCTGCATCCCCCCGCTTATGGTGCTTGCGTAACGACAGATATGGGAGCGCAGGCCACCGCTTGGCCAGAAGAACATCTTGCGCGTGCAAGAGGCGAGACGTCAAGACAAGATCTTGTCCACACGAGCTCGCATCGCGGCTGCCAACGTGGGCAAGGGGCCAGTCGTCCCGGCATCAAACGCCCCGAAAAAGAGCTCAAAGTTGAATATGGGCAAGCCAAAGGTCGAAAAGGGAGATAGCAACTTCGAAGTCTGACCGCTGTGTTCTTGGAGCATCTCTTTTGGTCAAAACAACAGACTGATCATTCCTCTGTCGCCTCCGATATCCTGCTCAATGGCATGCGCTCGACATTGAGACCGGATCTCATCTCCAATCGCTCATCCCTCAAGCTAGTGTCTTCTTGCGGTGCTTTGCTCGCAAAAGGCGTCACGAGCGAGGAATACGCTGGGTCCCAGCGGCCGGTAGTAAGAAGAAATCAAACGTGTCGAGTCTCGAGTACTCACAAAAGCTCGACCGCTCGGCGCCCTTTGTCAGGTAGTAAACGGGCAGACCCAGCGCGATGAAGCCGAATGCAGCTAAAGCTTCGAGAGGCGCGCTGAAGCAAGGCATGATCATCAGGAAGATGGCAACAATGCTGAAAATGATGGGCGTGGGCAGCCAAGTTCGATAAGGTCTTTGTCGTCGGTCAGCCACCGTCTGCAGACGCCAGCGAGGAAGCATTGCATACCTTTGCAGCTCGGGCTCACGTACACGGAGGTAGAGGAGGCCTGTGACGGTGGCGAGATACCAGAACCAGGAGCAGACTCCGTAGAAGGAGACGAGTGACCTGAAGTTACCTATGAGTATCATGACGACGGTCAAGGCTGACTGTAATATAATCGAGTTGACCGGCGTCTCTCTCTTTGGGTGCAGGCGAGCAAAATACTTTGGCAAATAGCCTTCCTTGCCGGCGGCATATATCAGTCGTGCGCTGGTGTAAAGCGAGCTGTTGAGCGCGCCAAAGCATGACACGGCTACAATGGCCGCAAAAGCTAGGCCGCCGACGGGCCCGAAAAGCGCGCGGCCGAAATCGAGCGCAACTGTATTGGAATGTGCGACTATATCCTGCGGCAGCACAATGAAGTAACATATGTTGGCGACTAGGAACAGTGAGATGACGGTCGACATGGAAATATGTATGACTCGAGGCAGGTCACGGGCGGTGTCTTCCATCTCTCCAGCGATATAATTCGTCTGATCCCAACCGTCATAGGACCACAAACTCGAATAGAGCGCGAGAGCATACTTGCCCGGAGAGTGAGATGAGCCTCGGAAGATGTCTTGCTGCAAACTAGGCGATTGTCGGCCGAGGCCCAGCTGCACAAAGCCCATGACGGCGATTGCAACAAGGGCAAGAAGTTTTGAGGATGTCAGCACAATCTGAGCTCGTGTGCCGATGTGTGTGCTCAGAGCATTGAGCAAGCTGACGCCGGCAACGGAAGCAATGGCGACGCCTTTGATGGCGAGGACTGGCACGTCTTGGAGTATGTCGCCTTCTACCGTGACGGCGGTGTTGAAGATGATCCTGCAAACGTACTCGCCAAAGATGATGGCAATGATGGCAGCGGAGCCAGGCTTGAGGGCCATGATGGCCGTCCAACTGAATTCAAAGCTCATGACGCTGCCGAAGCTGTAATTGAGATAGGCTTGTGCGCCGCCGTTGAGCGGGATGGCAGAGCCCAGCTCGGCGAAGGAAGCAGCACCCGTCCATGCGAGCAAACCGGAGCCGAGCCAGACGAGGAGTGAGGCACCGACTGAGCCTGTGTCTGCAGTGATCGTACCGGGCGTGGAGAAGATGCCGGAGCCAATCTGAAGACCGACGACGAGCGCGATGCCGTTGACCAAGCCGAGCGGTCTCTCTGGCACTGTGCGACGGTTGTTCGTCTCATCTTCCGAAAGCGGGAGTGGAAGCAGGTTGGACGCAAAGTCGAACGAGAGTGACGAAAGCGTGGCGGAGCGCAGCCTTCCCGGTCTCTGCTGCGCGGCACTCTCGTCGCCGTCACCATCGTCTTGCTCGGGATCGGCTCGTCCATCTGCGAACGAGTCTTGCATCTATGCCAGCATGCTAGTCGTGAGGCGTGGAGTCGAGCCGCTGGCCAAGCAGCGAGCGCGCGTCAATATTTCAATGCGCGTCAACCGCACGTCGGTCGGTCGTCGTCGCGCCTGTTCGCAGCCTGTCATCGACCCGGACGAGCCACTTCCTATCGAGCCGGTCTGCGCCGCTCGATCCTAGCACTCAGCAAGTGATCAGTTGGTTCCATACAGAGCGGATCGCTCGCTATGGCTTCGAAACTCTCGCACGGGCGACCGACGACGCTTGCAGGGCGTCCCCAACCAAGGCAGGCAAGCGGAGCCAGTCTGATCGTAGAGGCGTCAGCTGAGCAGAGTCGAGCCACGACAGGCGTCTGCTAATATCTACAGCATGTTTGACGAACCCACCATCCAGCAATTCAAGGAGGCCTTCACGGTACGCAGACAAAGCTGTTCAGCGCCCGGTTCGCGTGCCATAACATCCCTTGCGCAAGCAGGTGATCGACCAAGACGGAGACGGTATCATCACCGAGAAGGATCTGAAGGCAATGTATGCCAGCCTGGGTACGCCACAGGCGAGCTGCGAGGAGCGCACACTCATTTGCAGACACGATCACAGGCAGGCCAGTCTCGGCTGAACAACTGACGAGCCTCACAAGCAAGACCTCATCACCTGGCGCAATCAATTTCACACTCTTCTTGAGCATGATGGCCGACCGGCTGCTCAAGCTGGATCCTGCTGAGGACATGCTTGAAGCATTCGCCTGCTTCGACGAGACTGATCAAGGTCTTGCCCCCTCCAGCGAGCTCAAGACCTGGCTGACCGAATACGGCGATCGTATGACTCCCGAAGAGGCGCGAATCCGTGTCCAAATGTGCACGCCAGACAGAGCTGATATGAGAGTACTCCAGGTGGACAGGCTGCTCACGCCGCCCTTTGCTAATCGCTCAGGTCATTTCGATTACAAACGATTCATTGGAGCGGTCAGCGTCACCGAGGGCGAGCAGAAGCGAAGTTAGACCAGGTCGCGACATCTGTTTTTAGCTGTTGTACACATGTCGATCATGATCATTTCAAGGACGTCGTCGCGATCAATTTGTCACGAAAAAATGCTTGGCATTATAGATTTCGTCCGAGTCATGATGCATGACGACGGTGACCTAATTGTCAAAGTCAGGTGTTTTTAAGCTCCTCGTTGTCAAGAATCTCTTGTCCCTCTCCCTCACGAAGGATCAGATCCAGCTGCACGCATCGGAGGCCGAGACGGTAGTTAGTGTCTGTGCGCGAGTCTAAGGGATGGCCTTTCACCGGTAGTCAAGCAAGTGTGTCTAGCATGTGTGGCAGTCGCCAAACATGGATCAGACAGAGCAGAAGGATCAAGTTCGGTGTCGGCTTGCTCGCTGTCTTACTCTGTGTCCAGCTTGTCTGGCTTGTGGGGTTGCATCAGGCATGGCACGCCAACAGAGAAGGCTCTGTGGCCCAGCGGCTGCTTCCTGCCTTCATCCCCGGCTCAGAAGAGGATCCGGTGCTGTCTGAAGATCCAGAGCTGTCTCACTACCAGAAGCTGCGGCTTTACGAATTCGACGCAGCGGCTCAGTACGATCGAGCTCGTCATGAGATGCCCCTGGTCAGGATGTGGACGATGGGTCTCGGCGGACAGGCCAATAATCAGCTGCAAGAAATGTACGTCAGCTCACGGAGCCATTGAGACGCCAGCGCTGAAAGCACGCAATAGGCTTATGCATCACTGGATGGCCCATCTCACGAATCAAACACACGTCTACAAAGGCCTCAAGGCTCGCGCCAGACACTGGGAGCACATACCTCTGTCCGCTTTCCTGCCTCGCCTGACGCGAACCGGCGTGTCGGAGGAGTACTACACTCAAACTTGCCCCAAGGCGGTGCGCATTCACCCAAAGCTAGATTTCGAGCCACGCTATCGCCGTCGCAGTAAGCGTGCCGTTGCCGTCAACCCTTCACTGTCGGAGCACAGCAACGACACAGACTTTGTTGACTGGTCCAGAGAAGCGATTGCGGACCAGACGCCACTAACAGACGAAGAGCTGGAGCATCTGTTGTGGCTTCACGAACAGGACGATGCTATTCGAGCAGAGTACAGGGTCCCTCCTGCCCGAGTCTGGAACGCTTCACTGGAGTATTTAGTGACAAGGAGCACGGCCCGTTGTGTCGACCACGCCAGCTGGCTCATCGATTTCGGCTTCTGGTCAAGTGCTGCCTACCTCAGGCTTATCCCGGCCTACGTTAGCTACCTACGCCAGATCTTCGTCTGGTCTGATGTCATTCGTCAAACCGCTCGGACCACACTACAAGAACATCGCATAGTCGCATCAAGTCAGGCAGTAAGTCCGTGGCAGAGATTCCTCCAGGCAGTGATTGGACGACCATCCACCGGCTTCATGGCTGTGCACATGCGACTTGGTGATTTCACAGATCACTGCCGGTACCTTGCGAGCGTACAGTATCGGTCTGCTGGTGTCGCGGCGCACCCCATCTTCAGCCGTCGCAAGCCGCCGCCCTATGCGTCTGCAAAGCGCAATTTGACCACTGACGAGTGGCTATTACACTGCTCCCCAACGCCACAGCGGTATCTCAATCTCATCGACGTAGCCCTACGCGAGCACGAGCGGCGGACCGGCGGCAGGCTGCGAGGCATCTACATCTTGCACAACGCAGGCTCAGACGAGGACGACGCGATCGTTGACTGGCTGCACGACAGGCTCGTGCTGGAGCCTTATGCGCTCGAATTTGCAAGTTCAGAGAGCGCAGTGGTATGGAGCAGGCCAGTAGACGAGCTCGAACGGGACGATTACGCCTTTGCGGTGGACATGGAGATCGCAGCACAGGCAGATGTCTTCATCGGCAACTCATTTTCCTCCATGTCAAGCAACATACTTGCTCAGCGGCTCGGCAAGAATCCAGCAGGGACAGGCTCGTGGATTCTGTAGTGTCACGCAGATCGTGTCTGAGCACTGCAATGTTGACATGCCCTTTTGCTGGTTTGCAAACGTACAACAAGCTGAGCAGCCGTGTCTCATGCGGGCAGCCATTTCCACAGACCTCTGGCTCGCTTGGAGCAGCACCGATCTCTGGGGAACAGATCAGTCTCTGAGTAGCTCTTGGACTCTGCACGACGGGGTCAGCGCGCAGGCGCGCGTCTCAGAAGGTTGGCTACGGACGTCCAATCTTCGTAGCTGCCATCTGGAAGGAACCGCCTGACGATGAGCGGTATCTTGCCTTGCGCTAGCTCCTTCATCGCAATCTCGAGCGGGTCAGTCTCGTTCTCCAGAGTCACGAGAACGGGGGCGTTCATGCTGCTCCGCTGCCTAAGCGAGGCTGCTACTGAGGCTCTTGAGGAGACTGACCTGATCTGGAGAGCCCGCGTGCCGAGCACTCGTGCCTTCTCATACTTTGTCATGTAAGGCGTAGTGATCCGTTCCGAGTTTGCTGTCTGTGGCATCGATTTTCCGTCCGGCACTTGGCCAGACGGCACCACACCGGTCGCCTCATCGCCCTCTGCTACGAGTCCCTCGCCATCCTCATGCAGATCGTCTGGGTTCTGCGCTCGCTCAACTTCAGTGAGAGAACGCTGATGAGCTGAATCAAAGAGCTGACATAGGCCTGCTCCTCGCCGTCGTCGAAGCTGCGTGGCCATCAGCATTGCCGTAGCGGAGACGGGCAACTGCAACACACTGGTCGTCGTCCCCGCCGCCGCCGTCATAGTCGCCGGCGTCGCTCATGAGAGGCAGGAACGGGCTGCCGACGCTGGTGAAGGACAGTTCCAGGAGAGAAGTCTCTCTCTCTCTGTCTGGCGCGCGAGCGTGACATGCCTGGTGTGACATCAGACTCGTCTGTCATGTCACCGCCTCTTTTCAGAGCTGCATCAAGTGAACCGCCGGCTGGGTCGATATCGACCTTTACCGCTGATGGACGTCAGCCTGGCGATCAGATCGACCGAGCTGCAGAGGATGACGCCGGATCGGCAAAACCTGAGCTCAAGAGGCCACGACAGAATCAGCTGGGCCTGTCTTCAGAGGATGCAATAGTGCTTCCAGACACTCCTCGCAAGCTCAAGCGAAAGCATGTCTCCGCGAACCCTGGCTGCATTCCTTCGGACCGGCATGTCATCGTGCTCGACGATACGCCAGAAAAGCCAAGGCACAGAGCGAGGCAGTCTGCGGCCATGACCGCAGCGACCAGACATAGCTCTGCAAAGGACCTGCCTTGGACATCAAAGTTGATCGGCAGTCAGTCGTGCAGCTCGTAAAGCCAAGCTTGCCCACTGAAAGGGATCGTACAGCCTTTGTCGTCATGGGTTGGGCCACCATCAGCGGCAAGTACCTCAAAGCTGGCCAGACTGTCAGTCTTGAGCGACCCATGATCAAGTCTAAGGATCCAAAAAAGGTCAGCAAGGCCGCCGAAAATACAATCGTTCGCTTCCGCAATCAGAAGGGCTTTGAGGTCGGACGCGTGCAATCTCAGACTTCGGATTGGCTCGCTAAGCTTCTCGATCTCGAAGTCGTTGCCGATATCACCGGCAAAGTGACAGACTGCCCCTTTCCACTTTCGACAGGCTGCGACATCATTCTCACGCTCTCTGTGTACATCAAGCGTGACGCCTTTGCTGCCTTTGGACCCACCTCTGTCGCGCCTCCTGACAGCCAGATCAAGGGTAAAGCAACTTACCAAGAAGACGCGAGAGAGACAGAAGAGGAACGCCGTTTGCGTGAGCGCAAGGCATCCCTCAACAAGCTCTTTGATGCCGTTTCGCTGCGACCGATCTCAAATACCGCAATAGGGAGCAAACGTACCGCGACTGAGCCTGACAGCGAAAGCTATCGATCCAACAAGGGGAAAGCCAAAGCGACGAAAGACATTGGCCCAGATTCTGATGACGAAGAAGGCCAAAAGTTGTCCGAAGCACAGCTAAACCTGGTCTACAGAAAGGCGACCAAAAATGATGCCTTTTTGCCTGAAGCCGAGCCTCCGACGACGTTTGCGCTCGAGTTGAGGTCGTACCAAAAGCAGGCGCTCAACTGGATGTCCAATATGGAGGGCGGTGTCAAGGAAGCCCGTGAGCGCGAGGCTATGCATCCGCTCTGGGAAGAATACAATTTCCCAGACGAGTTTGAACAAGAGATACTTGAAGATGTTCCCTTCTGGTACAATCCTTTCTCAGGCGAGCTCAGTCTAGACTTTCCGCAAGCCTCGCGCAAATGCCGTGGCGGTATTCTGGCAGACGAGATGGGACTCGGCAAGACTATCATGTGTGCCGCACTCATACATGCCAACAGACCGGCTCGTAACGTCAACCTGGGCGACGTGGCTGAATCGTCGGGCTCCAGCGGTGGAGAATCTGACGATCCAATGAGTGACGAGCAGTTCTATCACTCGCCCACGAAAGCGAAGAAAACTGCGTTTGACAGAATCTCCACTGAGCACGTCAAAGGCCCTTGCACTGGTACATTAGTCGTTGCGCCGGTCTCGCTGGTCGGACAATGGCGCGACGAGATTCTGCGAAGCAGTCGCGACAGAATGCGAGTTCATGTCTATCACGGTGTCGGCAGGTCCAACATTGGCGAGCTTCTCGACGAGGGCATCGAGGTCATCATTACGTCTTATGGCACGATGGTCAGCGATTGCAAAGAGCGGCTCGAAGCAGAAGCCAACGCACGCACACACAGCAAACGGCGACCCAAGGTCTCACAAATGGGCCTATATAGTGGTTCGTCCGGCGGTATACCATGTTCTCATCCACTCACACCGTTCCAGTCGAATGGTATCGCGTCATCCTCGATGAGGCGCACAATATCAAATCACGCCTGACACAGAGCGCAAAGGCCGCTTATGCGTTGCGGGCTCGTCGTAGGTGGTGCCTCACAGGAACGCCGATCATGAACCGACTTGAAGATCTCTATTCGCTGCTACGCTTCATTAGGCTCGAGCCATGGGGTAATCTCTCGTTCTTTCGATCATTTGTCACGTTGCCGTTCGAGCAGAAAGATCCCAAAGCCATCCAGGTCGTTCAGTATATCCTGGAAAGTGTCCTGCTACGAAGAGAGAAGAGCATGAAAGATAAGCACGGTGCACCAATTGTCTCTCTGCCAGCGAAGCATGTCACGATAGAGTACCTTGATCTTTCAGAGGCCGAGCAAAAGGCAAGTGGACTCGATCCGACAATATGTGGGTTGCCTAATGGTCAGGACAGGTCTACGATGCAGTTTACCGCAATGCACGATCAAAGTTCCTTGGGTACAGTGCGTCGGGAACAGTTTCCAAGAATGTCACGGCTATCCTCGCGGTGATCACACGACTGCGACAGGCTGTCCTGCACCCGATTCTGCTGCTTAAAAACATGTCTACCGACGATGTGACAACTCAGGCGCAGAAAGAAGAGGAGCGGACAATACGCGAACAGATCACGACTTTCGCTTCTGGCGAGTCTAGGGATGGAGAGTCCTTCAAGAGCATCGAAGGACGCATCGCACCAAACTCCTCGCAAAACGAGCCAGAATGTCCCATCTGTTCGGAAACGCTGAGCAGACCGGTAAAGCTGCCCTGCAGCCACAAGATTTGCTACGACTGCGTAATGACCTTCCTGCAAGAGGCCCAAGCGGACGGCAAAGAGGTCAGCACGTTGTAATGACAGGAACGATCCTGAATCCGCTCCTAGGGCAACTGTCCGGTCTGCGATCGAGGACCGATCACAGAGGACGATCTGCCTGACCCTGATTCGCTCCCACGGGAGGCACGTGCTGCCGTCATACAGGTCTTCTTTCCTACTGACGCACATTCGTCTTTGCAGGAGTCTAATGACTTCTACCAGCGAAACAATTTTGCGAATTCGACGAAGATCAAGGCTCTACTCAGACATCTCAACGCTGCGCGTGATGGAGGCGGACCTGTCCATGCCGTCGTGTTCTCTCAATTCACGACGTTCCTAAACTTGTTGCAGACAGCTATCGCACGTGAAAAGTTCAGGCACGTCCGTCTAGATGGTTCCCTCACGCAAAAGCAACGGCAGAGCGTCCTGGCCGAGTTCAATGAAAGCAAAGGCACCTGCATCTTTCTCATCTCACTCAAAGCTGGCGGCACAGGTCTGAATCTGACCAAAGCCAATATGGCATTCGCGTGCGATATCTGGTGGGCAAGCGCCACTGACTTGTATGCTTTGCGACTTCTGACTCGCCGCGTGCAGAACTTTGCCGCGGAAAGTCAGGCATTTGATCGCGTACATCGCATCGGTCAAATCCGAGAGACGCACATCTACCGACTAATTGTACGCAACTCGATCGAGGAGAAGATGCTCGCGTTGCAAGATCGCAAGACTGCCATTGCAAACGCGTCCGTCGGTGGACGTACGGGCAAGAGTGGCATCGAAGAGAACTTTGCGCTCATTTTTGATGTCTAAGCATGCACTGCGCTCTTATCCGGCATGTTAAAAAGCGAATGCCCCAATGTCAAAGTCCGGCACAGCTTGCACAACCTTGCGCGGCGCTTGGACTGCAGGCTTCGACTGCGCAGCAAGAGCGGCTGGCAGCTCCGTATCGGAATGCGGCGACTTGATTGCAGGCCTTTGATCGACTGATCGAGGTGCCATTGTTGATTTTCTGACGAATGGCCAGTGCACTGCCATGTCGAGCGCCAGTAGATGACACCCTGTCAGTCGGATAAGCCACGAGGATATTGACAGATATGCTGCATACCCATTGCGACGAAAGTGGCTATCGAACGTTGCACAAGCTATGAGAGCGGCCGTGACCTCAGGAAGAGCTCAAAATGAAAATAAGCGCTCAGCTAACCTGATATTCGATCGGCACCGAAGGCATTCCTGCCAGACGGCGGTATCTTAGATACAGCCATGTCAGCTGTGGATCAAGTGAACAATCTTGCCAAATCTCCATCTAAGCGAGCGATAAGCTTGAGCCAAATGCATGGAGGGCCAACCGACCTCCAGTGCTTTCTGAATACCATTCGTCTCGCCAAAGCATGTATGAGCATATGCAGCCATTGCAGGGTCTCTCATGCTGATCGCTCCGGGCAGAAGGTGACTTTTAGCGAGCCCGAGCTGAACGTGCGATGTTTGCCCTTCATATGCACGGCAGATGGCGAATGCGAGCTGCGTGTCGTTCAGTTGACGGGCACAAACGTTGACAGCGTCTTGCAAGCTGTCACCAAGCAAGAAGAATGCGGCAGCAAATAAGTATCGCTTTTTGCCCAGCAAAGCGTACGCATTTTTCTTGGCGGCAATCTGCCAACGCGGTTGCTTGAAATCGTTAGCGAGTAATCTCATCATTGTACTGCGCTCCGTATGGGCGCCAGATGTCTTCCACACTGTTTGTACGGCTTTGAAATTGTGGGTCGCGAGATAGAACAGACTGGCGCTGATCGGATCCCTTTCGTCGAGATTGACGAATTCGGTACGAGCAATACTCTCAAGCTGGGTCGCGTAGTCCTTTGGATCCTGTAACCACATGAAAAGACCCAAACGGCGTGCTAAAGACCATGTGAGCTTGCCTGCACAGGCCTGCAAGATGTGCGTTAACAGCACGGCTTGACGTCGAGATGACTGGGCCCATAGTATCGTGACATAATTGACTGACGTCCCCGCATGCAAAGCCTCCTGGATTGAAATTAGCGCCATCTCGCCAGACCTGTCAAGAGATTGGTGCTGTGCGCTCAGCACTTGCACCAAGTTCGCAAACGACCCGAATCGAGTCGATATTCTGGCAGTGTCAAAAGGCGGTAATTTGCATTCGGCTTCTGTGTACTGATATGCCTCCCCTTGCAGAAATTCATCGACGTGGTCAAACAGGTTGTCAGCGTAGCTCTGCTCGTGATCGACAAGACCGAGGATTGGCGCCAATTTGCCTGCTCTGATCGACCAAGACAAGTAGATCGGGTCGTCGAGACGTCGGGGCGCGTAGCAAGCTCGCACAAGCCCCTCTAGACGCGCATCACCACAGTATATGCTCAGGCGACCTCGCTCGAGTGCCACAACGCCTCCCTGGACCGGCAGAGTCGTGCAATCTTGGTTGAAAGCGCGAAAATGAGCAACTTGCGTCCAGCCAGTACTGTCGTGCTGTGAATTGCGAGGTTCGGCATAGAGTTTCAGACCGCTAGAGGTATGTAGTACGAGGATGGGATGATCTTGAAGACTTCGCAGCCAATAGAGAGCAGTGAGATCTTCTGCTGACAGCAGCAGACGATGTACACACGTCCGCGAACTTCCATGCGCGCGCTGTATTCTTACAATAGTGTCATTCTTGGCCGACGAGCTGTACGCTACTAGACTGGCGCTGAAGCGGCTGATCAGCGTAGAACAAGGCAGAGAATCAGGTACAATCGAGGACATTCTCGCCGAACAAGCGAGTGAGCAGCTACCGTCTTCTTCGACCGCGCCGAAAACGATCTCTGGCGCGGCGCGAGCCTGAGAGACAAGCGGTTCGGCGATCTCTAAAGGCAGCCAGCCCCGAGGGTGTACAGTCCCGATAGTCCGTATCGTCGCAGTGCCAGCTGACATGTTGAATTCGAAGGTCTGCTGAATGCCCGACAAGAGCAATACCACGCCTTTGATATGCTGTCCTTCGACCACAGAGGCCAGAAAGATCATATCTGAGGTCGACGCTAGCCTGACGCTCGCGCAAAGTCTCAGCGTATTTTCGCTGGGCATATAAAGCTGCAAAGCATCTGCTTGCGCGGCTAGCACACCCCTTCGTCCTGATAGAGCATGGAACTCCTTGACAAGCGAGCATTGGCCTTGATGGGTCCGAGCTATAGTAGCCAAGGAGGTTGGCGAGCCGTGCAGCATGTTGACACGAAAGTGCAATATTTGTGCCAGCGAGGTTGTGCAAGCGATAGAAAGCCCGTCAGCAGCAGCAGTCATCCTTTCGACTAGGCCGCGAGGAGCAAATTGTAGCTCTCGGAGTCTCATGGGTCTCTCAAAAGACGGTGATGCTGCGTCAATAAATGTGATGCGACCGTGTCTATCTGAACTGATGAGTGTGAAGCTGGGTGCTCCTGGACAGTACGGGCTACTTTGCGTCTCGAAGGCTACTGTATGAGTGCTCATGTCATGCAGCTTGATATCGATACCGAAGGGTCGCTGCCAAGAGGTAGAACTGCGCCAGTCGTCATCTCGCACCGTCACGCCCATGTTGCAATCGTCCAGCAACGTTAGCAATGCCGGATCTGCGTCGTCCGTCAGACCGGCCCAAACAACCTTTTGTCGGGTCTTATCAGGGGGTCGCTCGACGAGCACAAGACCGTCGCTCTGCCATCCTCCCCCTCTCGAAGTGAATCTCTGCGTCCCTCCATGACTATCGACTGTCCATAGCACGCTGCTTATGCCGGACGCGGCCCATCGTATCTGGCGGATTGGCAGGGCATGCCACAGATCGACGGGAGCCTGCTTCGATTCCGTGGCAGGTCCAAAACTCGCGATGTTGAAGATGCGGACGAGAGGCAGGTGAGAGCATGCTGCTGCCACATAAATACCGCAAGGAGAGATGCGCGCAGCAGAGAGATCGTGCTCGACACAAGCGCGGGGCGCGAATTCGCGCGTCTTTTGCCAGGCGGTTATGCCAGAGACAGAGGTTGGCTGCCATATGGATAGCTTGTCAGACAGCACTAAGAGAGACACGTCCCGCCAATCGAGAGAGAGTACATCGCTGCGCAGGGACAGGCTGGAATGTAGCTTCAAGCGAGGCGAGCGACCGCTGTTGAGCTCATTCGGAGCTGACCAGATCACAATCTGGGTGCCTGCCGCAATGGCGAGCTGTATGTACGCAAGTGTGAGGTCATGGCATATCAAAGCGTGATCCACTTGCCTGGCCCGAGTTGGCAAAGGCAAGAGCCGCTATTTCTCGAGATGCGCTCGAGCTCGTCGATCCGTAACAGGCGTCATCCAGATGCAGACTATACTGGAGCTGCATGCGCTCATTGCAGATGTCGACAGTCCGTCCTGAGGCGATGGCCTGTCCAGACATATCTGAGCTAGGAGCTCTATTGTAGGCTACTGAGCTACTGACGATGATACGATGATTACCTCCCGAGATAAGTCCTGTCGCGAAGGCCTGGGAGCCTGCGTTCGGCCTGCCGAGGGATGCATATTGTCGCTTCAGCTCAACGCTACTGTTCATCCCAAGCTCTGGCTGTGCGACTGCCGATAGATGCCGCAGGGAGAGCCGAGAGGATCATGTCATCGACACGAACGCGCGTTCGGTCGAATTGCCAGATAGACCAACGCCAGGCGCCCATTCGACGTGCTCGACTGGCCTCAAGCTCGTCAAGTCTTCACTGATGCACATCGTCTTTCCGTGTCACGGGCATCATGGACGATCTGCTAGATCTGAGCTGGCCTGCCGCAGCTACGCCGCAACGTGTTGCGGGCCAAACCGCGCAGACCAGCAAGCCGTCCAACCTGCAAGCCAACCCAGGCTCAAGTCTGTCCAGCACAAAGTCTTATAGAGCAACCAATCCCGCGCAGATGTCTCAATACGGTCACAGGAGCAATCAACAACTCACTGTGCGCTCCTCGGTCCCCGCGACGCGCGCTACTATCAGCAGGCCTTCCTCTGTAGATGACGTCCATCTCCCTGCCAGAACGTCTCGAGGACAAGACCCGCATGTTGGTGGTGCATCTGGTGAGGTGGATGCCTTCAGCTCGCTCTTTGACCCGCCCCAAGCCGTGTTGACCAGTCACTCATCAGTCCGACCTACTCAGATTGCGTTTGTCGTCTACCGATAAGCGATACTGTGCTGACGTTGCCCCCAGCGCGCGTCCTCTCACGCCCTCGCTGCGCCCGTCGACGCCTGTTCTCATCACTCCGTATGTGGCAGCAGCATCGAATCAAGCTATGCCAGATGACCTATGGAATTTTGATGCACTCGTCGCGCCAGCGCAGAGAACCAAAGTGACGCGAAGTGAGGTCCAATATGGCAAACAACGCGACCTCCTCGATGATTCGCTCGAGAATGCCTTCGTTCCTCCCTCGTCCGTAGCGACGCAATCAAGCTTAGATCTACAAGCCGCCTTTGATCAGGATGCCGATGACGAGATTTTGGGTGCTTTGGCTGCGCCCGTTGGTGCTCTCTCCGCTCCTTCACCCGGCACATCTGAAGCACACGAGCCTCCAAAAGCAAGCACTGACATACCGCCTCACATTCTCGGCGAGCTCGTCATGATGGGCTTTGCGCCTGATCTATCCAGCGCCGCGCTGCTCAAGACGCGCGCCGCATCAGGCCAATGGGATCTACAAGCGGCTGTCGAGAGCTTAATGGACATGGTACTCGGAGCTGATCAATCGCCACAAGGAGCCCGCGGCCGACCACTGACGGGGTCTCTCAGCCGTGCTGACGATGAGGAGAGCCCGTCAGACGATGGCATGGATCCTCCAAGCCGGCGGCAACGCTTCAAATACGAAGATAGCGAAGCGGATCAAACTCAGTCAGCAAAACTAGCATCCTCACATCCTAGCAGGGTGGCTAGAGGGGTTGCAGTACCCGGCGCTGTCCAGCCCTGGGAAGGTAAAGCAAACGAACTGCTGGACCAGGCATCAATGGTCGGATATAATGTCCTGACGACGGCGAACAAGTTTTGGAAGAGTAGCAAGCAGCAGCTTCAAAAGGCGATAGACGAGCGCACCGCGGCCAGCATTGCAAGCAAGGGAGAAGGGCGTGCTCTCAATGGACGCCCTACAGACGCTCGTCCCAGATGGCTGACGCGCGAGCTCGATGCTGCGGGCAGCAATACTGACATACCTCCTGTCGCCTTCTCCGACAGCGTGGTAGGACTCATAAGTGCCACCGAAAAGCGGCCCACCTCTTCTGATTCGACCGACGGTACCACGACTATCGGATCGGCACCTGCGCATGCACAATCGAAGCCGGTGCAACCACTTAAACCAAAGCATCGGCGAGGCGAGACGACTGCTAGCCCGCTCGATCTGCAGACCTCCGACAGGCACAGAATAATAGGTAACAAGCTCTTTAAACTCGGCGATTATGCTGGAGCTATCGACTCCTATGCCGTTGCAATCGATGCTTTACCGCGCAAGCACCTGCTCCAAATCCCCTTGCACAACAATATGGCAAATGCCAATATGCGCATCGGCAACGATCGCCAAGCACTACAAGACGCTACTTCTGCGTTGGCCTTGCTCTTGGACGTCGAGGAGCTAAAACCTAATTACAAATTAGACCACGCTATACTGAGACAAGATACCCTGCCCGAAGAGTGCGCGAGCATCAATCTATGCGATCAGCTGGGTAAAGCTCTATCACGGCGCGCAAAGGCACTAGAAGCATGCGAGCATTGGCCCATGGCGCAGTACGACTGGTTACAGCTCAAAAGTGCTGGAGAAGTGGCAATTCGCAGCGCGGGTGGTCTCAGGACAGTCTATGACGGCCTGGCACGATGTCGTACCGCAGGCGAACGGAGATCCGCCCAACCAATTGCGCTGAGATCGCGATTGGCCATGCAGCCTACATCATCGACCACTCCCGAGACGCTGGGGTCGGCTGTGCGTGCCCTCAGGATCGCTAACGCAGCGCAAGAGGCGGAAGCGGGGCAGCGATTGGAACTCAAAGATTCGGTTGATCAACGACTCACTGTCTGGCGCGCTGGCAAAGAGAGTAACCTTCGAGCGCTGCTCACAAGCCTCCAGTTGATATTATGGGCGGAGCTCGAATGGAAAGCCATTGGCATGCATGAAGTATTGACAGAAACCCAATTGAAAATACGCTACATGAAGGCGATCGCCAAGGTGCATCCAGACAAGGCGAGTATTCCCTTACCCACCACTATTTGACTGACACTATCTGCAGTTGAGCGCGTCTTGCACACTGGAGCAACGCATGCTGGCCGATGGCGTCTTTGCCACTCTCAACGAGGCGTGGCACGCTGCAAAGCGAACGTAGATGCGCTCTCGTCAGTTGGCACGCTTGAACAGATTTGAGATCGTTATGGGCACCCTGACTGCATTAGAGAAGCCTTCGTGGAATTTGTAGACGACTTTGAGGCGTTTTGAGGCCGGCTCCGAGCTGTCATCCTCAACTTCGCTCTGTTTGTGATTGAGAGCTAGAGATGGCAGCGATCGGCCAAAAAAGTCCATGGTAGAGTCTGATTTGATCGCACCTGCCGTCGTTGACGTTGACATTGCACCGTACGCACTCATGAGTGTGCTTGCCGTGCTTGTCGCCTGAGATCCATCGCCGGTACCTTGTGCTCGCGTTATCCGCTCAGCATCAATTTGGCATGCAATGGCGTGTCGAGTTGAGTAGCGAGCGGCGGGAATGTCAGGCGCGCGCTTGCCTTCCCAATGCACCCATACGTCCACTGCAGGATCGAGCTTGTATGACAGCTGTCCGTCTTCCGTCCGCTCCGGTAGATACGACAGACCAAGGTCGAGCATGATGGCTACCAGCTTCTTGAGGGCTTGTTTCTCATCTGCTTTGACGATCTGACTATTGATCGGTTTCAAGTCTGGCGAGATGATTCTGGTGAGATAGGCTGCAAGCTCAACCACGACGCTATTGCCCAAGAAGGTCGACTTGATCGTTGGCTTTAGCGGTTTGCAGAATGAGTCAAGAACTTCGCGATGCGCAGACTGCCTGACAAAGGCTTCGTAGTCTGCCTTTGCTCGCTCGATGGGCCGATTGGTGATACTCGCAAAGAGCGGATTCCACGCAATGAGGGTATACGGGACATAAGCCAGCAGTTCGTAGTCTTGGTGTGTCTTTATCTTTGTGTCTAATAGATCATAAAGTCCGAGCCACTGATGCGCTCGAAGGATTGACAACCAGACATCCGTTGTCAGCTTTGCTTCAGGATACCATTCGAAGCAACCTGTAACGCTTCAGCATGCGCATATGCGACCTTGATCAACCTACCCTGAGCGATTTTGTCGTATTCTCCACAAGTCGAAACATCGCGCAGAAGCCATTCAAATATCGATCCATCCCTGCCCGCACGGGGTGCGCCCTTGCGATCGGTGGGAATACGGAACAGATGATCCCAGACTGCTCCGGGTGACGTGCCAGTATCTTTGAGTCCGATAGAACTCGATCGGATTGCCTGTTCGTCCAGACGAGTGCCTTTCGACTTTATGAATTGCAAAGTATTCAGACAGTTCCGCATGTCGCCACCGGCAACCTCGACAAGCTTTGTGAGATGCTTGGCGTCTGCAACGAGACCTTCTTGGTCGCATACTGTGCGAAGACGTCGTAGCAGTGTGGGCGCCGTGGCAACCCCAAAACGGATAATGCGAGCAAAAGGTCGCAGCGGTCGCAGCACATTCGCGTAAAGGTCATTGCAGATACAGATGATCGGCCGCAGCAGGGGTCGACCTGTCTTCTTACCTTTGCCTGTATGCTAACGTCAGCAAGACAACGTTATCAATATTATAGATCACCTTTATTGTGCTTGACCATCGAACCGTCTTGAACAAACTTTACCAACTGTTTGACAAAAGCCTGCGAAGCAAATTAGTTGCGCCACGATTAAAAACGTGGCTACTCGCATTCTCGCCGCTTCCGCCAGCGCCGTCGATCTCGTCGATGATGACACAAGTCGGACGATCGCTAGACAGACCGCCCTGTACTGAAATTGCACGACACTCAATCGCATCGCGTATGCGATCGGTGACGATACGACCCGTTCGATCATCGCTCGCGTTGATCTCGTGCACTCGATAGCCAGCTTGAGTAGCAAGCACATGCGCCAGGGTGGTCTTGCCTAGACCTGGCGGGCCGGATAAGAGCAAAATCTTCTCTTGAGGGCGTCCATATGGATCGATCGGCTGCGCTACTTTAGCTGACTCATGACCTCGGTGACCTGGACCTACGGCATTTTCTTTGTCATGACCTGGACCTCGAGAAGCCGTGTCGCCTCGCTTAGGCTTCTTGTTGCCGGTCTTGAAGACACAATTGTCCCACTCTTTCAGCCATGTCATTGCATTTCGATGTGTCCTTTCATCTCCCATCAAGTCCGTGAAGCGTTTCGGTCGGTAGACGTCCGTCCACAGTCTCGAATTTCTGATCCGATCTTGGTCTGTCTCGAGCGGCCCCGAGATGATACGCTGAGGATCTTGAGCTGCCTGGGCCTTGGATGCCCTTTCCTGCTTGAGTTGATCTCGCACATCCGCCATGAGCTGATGTATAGGCATTTCCAGAAAGGAGGAAGCAAGTTCGCCCAGCTCATCCGAGGCTTGCGCAGACGTTGCGGCCTGTTGCGGATCTCTGAGCGGAGCGATCCTCCACAACGCGCATGGCGCTTACCTCGTCTAGTGCACGACGACTTTGAGTGGACCGCTTGCGCAACCTTCTGCCAAATGTGACTGCTTTGCCGGTGAAGGAGGTTCCCCTGATCTCTCGTCGAAAGCTCTCGCTCGGTGGGCATGGGCGGAGCGCCGGAGTGGTGCACTGTATCGCGGTTTTTTTGCACGGCTGATCGGACGCCTTCGAAACGAAAGATTGATCTGCACCGAAGATATCGTGTAGATCATCGTCCAGCTCGAGACCGGCAGGATTGAGCTCTGCGCGTCCTAAGGGCCCCGTTGACGACAATGAGGTCGATGCAATGACGGATGAGCACGCGTCCGCCATAGGCACGCTATGACCACCGAAGCTGTCGTCCAGCTCCAAGACCGAGCTCGAAGAATGCGAAGACGGCAAGACGTCCATCGTAGCGTGGTGAGGCCAGGGTAGGAGTGGCGCTAGCGTTTTGTTCGAAGGTCGCGTGCGCTGGAATCTCGAACGCGCGCGACGCGAAATCCGCGAAATCAGTCGAAATTGCAGGCTCAGGCTCAAGGGGCGCTCGAGATGACGGTCTGAGGACGACAATGCGAGCGTCGGATGACCGGCTCAGTCAGAGACGCAATAAACAGCCCGTTGGCGATCATCAGCGCTACACGGACCGGCTCATCTACGGACTGCGAGCTCTCTGGCTCGTTGTGCTCGTTGGCGGCGAATATCTTGCATTCAGGCTCGACGCTGCTGCCTGCAGTTGGCCAGATGACGAGTTAGGAGGGGCTGTCGGCACGGAAGACGATGTGTCACCTCCGTTCCACTTGCTGATCGTCGCTGATCCACAGATACTCGACTTGCGATCATATCCTGGGCGGCCATGGCTGGGCAAGTGGGCAAGCAGACTGGCGACCGATAACTATGCTCGCAAAGCTTGGCAAGCAGTCCTCAACAGACAGCGTCCTCACGGCATATTCTTTCTCGGCGATCTGCTGGATTCGGGCGTCGAGGTCACTGATCGTGGAGAGCACGTCGTCCCCGTGCCTCAGTCTGCCAGTAGCTGATGCAGACTGATAGGCATTCACATTATGTACACCGGTTTCATGAGTGCGTTTCGGTTCCCTCAGCCTGAGTGGCTCGTCTTACTCGACCGCAACCAGTCTGTTTCCTACACGCAATCTACCTGCAGTTTATATGCCTGGCAATCACGACCTCGGTCTTCATGCTTCGGCTGGAGGCTCAGCTTATGCTCGTGAGAGGTTTAGGGATTCTTTTGGTGAATTGGAGGGCGCCACACAATTTGGGAATCATACTTTGATCTGGATCGACGCCATGGCACTCTTGGACGAATCCCCGACTGGCACCGGTGAGCCCATGCCAGGCACAGCCCGATACTTTGTCAAACAGCATTCTGCAACTATCGAAAGTCTCCCAACCATCTTGTTCTCCCATATCCCGCTTTGGCGGCCCGACGGTACTCCCTGTGGCACCTCGAGAGAACACGCCCAACCAATCTACCAAGGTCGAGGTCGGAATTATCAAAACGAGCTGGACGAAGGGACAAGTCGCTTCTTGCTCGATACACTGCAGCCTGTTTACGTCTTCAGTGGCGATGACCATGACGCCTGCCGGATCGAGCACAACCTGGCCAGCGTTGCGACGGGTCAGCCTCGCACTTTACCCGAGGTCTCCGTCAAGGCGTTTTCGATGGCCATGGGCATACACCGGCCTGGGTACTCACTGCTCTCCCTACACAACTCTGGCCGCTCGTCGTTCGGCAAGACGGCAGCTGATAGAGCCTGCGAATTGCCCGATCAGCTCGGTATCTATCTGCATGTGTACACCCCTCTGCTCGCCTTCACAGTGCTTGCAGTCTTTTTGCCACGCCTTCATGCGGTTCTCGCCCGACGGCGGAGCTCGCATGCGAGGTCTAATGGTGTGCCCCTTCAGAACCGTTCTCATACCCGCGTGCTCTCGAGGAGCATGTTCGGCAATCGCGTTAGGCCTGCAGAAGAAGACTCGGACGAGCTTTCGGAGACGGACGAAGTCTCTTTTGCGTACAACGGATCATCCTTCACGCAGTCGGACTATGCTTATTCTCCTGGCGAGGCCGAGGAGGGCATGTCGATCGCCTCGCTGCAGCGCGCGGCGGCGTCGCATGCAGATGCTGACAGAACGAAGCAGGCTACAAGGCTCAGTAGATACAACCGCCGGGCATATTTATGGGAGGACAGGGACGGAAACGTTCTTCAGAGGCTCGTGCAGCTCGGTATATTGAATCGCTGGGCTATTCGACCTATCTCACGCGCCCTGCGGTATGTTTACCGTCGCATATGGTCTCCCTCTCTTCGCGCCCTCTGGGTCGAGGTTTCGAATAGCACGCTGCTGAATGGCACGCTGAGAGATCTCTCCCGCGTTGTCTGGGTCGGTGTCTCGATTTTTGTTGGCATCAATGCATGGTCTGCCCTCTAGACTTTCAAAGACGAGGCAATAGATGCGTACAATGAGTAGCAATCACATGTACAACTTACTCCCAGTCCGAGTCTTCGTCGTCCTCCGTCTTTGCAGGTACGGCTCTTGTGTCCTCATTGGCAGAGACCTGACCGCTCGTCCTCGATACAATGTCGTAAGTGCTGCTGCCTTCTTCGCTTGACTCCCGCGACGCGATGGCTCGTATCGCACTAGGTTTCAGCGGTAGTACGTCTGGCGCTCGCTCTTGAGAAGGCGACTCGGCGCCCCAGCTTTCGTCGTCCGAGGCCGAGCTTGCTTGGCCTGCTGATACATTGCTATCTTGATGCGCAGGAACAGCAGGCTTCGCAGTAGTTGCCGGTGCCGCAGCTTCGGCATCTTCGTCTTCGTCGTTGTCCCAGCTAAAGTCTTCCTCCTCTTGCGATTTGGCGTCTGCTTTTCCGTCAGCAAAGCATTCGTTTGTCATAATGAACGAGACGCACCTGCAAGCACTTGCTTGCGCTTGGCCTCATCAACCTCGATCTGACGAACTCGAAAGAAGTAGCGCGCCCAGAATGCCTCTGCGGTGATCCTGGACGGAACGACTGCCTCGAAGGAGCCTTGCAGCAGCGCACCCTCGCCTCTCGGCCGCGCAAGCTCTGCGGCGATCTGATCCTTCCAGAAGGAACTCTCGAAGCCGCCCTTGTCTTCTAGCTCTTGTAAGAACCTGGCATAGAGCATCCGGCTCTCTGAGCTAGTAGCTTCTCGCTGACGGGCCGCAGAATCAGCAGCAGGCGCCGCATGCTGGCCGGCCGTATCAGTGACCTGTATGGAAACAGCGGGCTGTGCTGGGTCGACGAGAAACACGTTGGGATCGCTGCGCAGTCGATGAAGCAAGGAGTCTGTACGCGCCGCGACCATACCGCCCTTTGATTGCCAGGCGGCTTCGCGAGCAGCGCGCTGATCTGCTTCGGACGGCGGGACAACCTTGACGGCGTCTTTGAGCAAATCGCCGATCTCCTTGCCTGCCTTTGTGAAGTAAGCTTCACCTTTTTGCAAGTAGCCCTCGGCAATCTTGGTGGAGTTCTCGATCGGGAGCTTATGGAGCTGTTCCTGAACTTGCAAGGGCAGCTTTTCGAGTTGGGCTTGTAGCTGCGTCAGATTGGGCACAGCTTTTGAGATGGCTGCTACGTTGGAGTTGGCCTGGATCTGAGCTTGGATACTGGCGAAGAACTTTTGAGTGCTCGCAATTGCAGGCGCGAGGTCGAGTTCGGGCGCGGTCGCGTTCGCTTCTGGCCGTGTCGAGATGATGACGCCATCAAGAGTGGAATAGGTGAAGCTTGCGTCCTCCTGCGCGATAGCTGGTACAGGCCCGACGGCGTCTAGCTCTCGCTCCTTGCCCTTGGACACCGGTGTCGCGAGCTGCTCGCCCGGCGAGCCATCGTCTGTTTGTGTACGCGTGTCATCGTCCTTGTCTTCATTGGATGAAGCCTGTCCAGCGGAAGCAGTTGCCAAAGCCTGCTCGCCAATCTTGCCGAGCTCTTCTCGGGCCTTGCTGATGAGCGGCGTCAGATCTTTGCGCGCGGCCTCGGTCCGCTGATTGAGCTCTCGCTGAGTTGCCTCGTACGCCGCCGCACCCTGCCGCCTGTGTCAGCCTAGTAGAAACGGGTGAGGATGGAGTGCACAAGCCTGTTTCTTGAAGGAACCCCAAAAGCTGCCCAAGCTCTGTCCGACGCTACCCAGGCCGACGGCGAGATTCTTGAGCTCCTCGTCGAGATTGACGACGCCTGTGCTCGCCTGCTGATCTTGCTGCCTATCCGGTGTCGGCGTACTGTCTGCTGTCGACCTAGCATCGTACAAGCCGTCGGTCAAGTCCATGCTCACATCGGTCACGCCAAGCAAGCAAGGCTACCGATATCGCGTCACTCGCGCACTCGGCGCTCAGCAAGCGCGACAGTTGCACCGATCCGGAATCCTATCCAGTGCCTGTCCTCTCAACCGATCATGTACGACTCAATCGCTGTTCCATGTCTAGATCAGGATGTCGACGAGGTCGAGCGTGCACGGATCAGGAGGCTGCTCATATGTCTGTGCACACGCAACCGAATCTAGGAGCCAGACCCTGACGGTGTAGTCTCCGCTCTCTCGAGCTTGCAAGAGACAGAGCGCTGTATGTATCGTGGCAGCAAGTGAGTATCATTGAAACACGCCGTCCCCGTCGGAAGATACATCGAGTCGCCAAGCAACCTCGCACGTTTGTCACTGCCTGACAACGCAAAGACACCTCGGAATTGTGAACTCCCTGGGGCTTCTCCTTCCCAAACGCCAATGGAGCCGAGAGCCCTCAAGTGTGATTGGAGCCGTCTCGACAGCGAGACGAGCTATCAGGATCGTCTCGTCTCGTACGTAGAGGAGAGCGACGAAGAAGAGGATGCGGACAGTGAGACCCTGACCATGACCGATATCTCGACGGCTGCCTCATCGCCTGCTTTCTCAAAGTCAGCCCCTACATCACCAGATCATCTTGCGTTCTTCGTCGATAGCAGGCAAAGATGCATCGCGACTCGTCAGCCCTACGGACCGGGCCAGGCTGCGATCGGTTTTGGCGCGCACGAGGACAAGCGACCTTTTGTGCTCCGAACGTACGATCAGCGTCGTCAAAAGACCATGTCCATGCCATCCGACTTTGGCCGTCATCGGTCAGAACATGCTGCCCGGCTCGGCCTCTCAGCAGGACGTCCCGACGAGTTGCGTCGCGAAGCTGGACTTCGATCGGCCGCGCGCATCTCAGGTGAGACTGAGCAAGCATGCGACAGCCTTTCCTGACGTCGCATCGCAGGCTTACCCCTGTGGACATGCGCACCTGTTGCAAGCTCGCATAAACGCACACAGAGTGAGCCCATCGATATCGAAACCACGCTGCGCTCACCGCCCACTCTGGATCAAATCGCCTGCTGGGCTCACTCGCGCCATCTTCAGCATGTCTCTCCAGCGTGCTCATTCGACCGCGAAAATCCGCCCGACATCTGCATCACTGCCTCGTCACCCACCGATGAACGGAATTCGCACGAGACGGGCCATGGTCCGGATCCGGATGTTGAGTGGAGAGCAGAGAGGATACAGCTCATCAGGAAAGCGATCCAACGTCGCAGTGCTCCCTCCCAGGCCAACACTCGTCTCGATGTTTCTCTCGTCTTGCGTCGCCTCAACACGATGGCTGCATGAAGCTCCGATCACTTTGGAAAAAGTTACAACTCTAGCGCTGGCCGCACGTGCTCATACAGCTGTTGTGTCTGTAGTATGCAAGTGAGCCTCGAGGGCTTCTTGCCGAGGCGGCGCTTGCGTGGGGACAGACAAGGCCGACTACTGCTCGCTCTCCACGCGCTTCTTGAGCGATTCATTGAATGCCACGAAACCTGCTTCCGTCTTGCTACCATGACCGTACCAGCTCATCAACGGCGTCACTAGCAAGCCAGTGAAGGTCTCGCTTTGAACGAGAAGGGTGGCTCCATCGTGGTCTTGAAATTCGAAAGAATGTTCACCGGTGAATAGGAGCGGGATTGACCCTACCCAACTGAAGATCTGGTTGTCATTGAGCTTGATATATGGCTTGATAGCCATCGGAGAGCCGTCTGGAGGATGAATGCTCGCCTGAATGCATTGACCTGGCTCGAGAGCACCGACTGGCTCGACGGAAGTCAGAAAGCTTGCCCACTCTGGATACTTGGCAAAGTCGAGGAAGATCGAGCGCACCCTCCCGGGGGACGAGTTGATTACGATGGACGTCTTTATCTCCATCCTTGTCGAGCTAGGTCCGCTGCTGTTGCAACCACGCAGCGCTCGCGATAACGGCAGGCTATTTATATTCAAGTTGGCAGCTGATTCATCTCTTCAGTCTGCTTGAAATTGCTCGGGCCATGATAGGCCACATCCGCGAAGCTCAATGTCAGACCACCAATGTGTATACGAAGGGATGTAAGACCAAGATAGAGAACGGGATATTCGAGCACTTTCTGAGCTCGCTACCTTGACTGAGGCAGCAACCGACTGAAAGATGCTCTTTGATATTCGCATAGCTCTTCGGCGCACTTTGAGCGATGAGTAGTCGACAGCGTCCAGTCCAAAGACGGCCAGCACGTCTTCCACGACTGCTCAANATGTAATTTGACAGGAGTGCTGTTGCAACATCAGCTGGCGATCGCTGGGGCAGCGAGAGGCTCACCGTGGGAGCATGATCTGGTTTGCCTCACGAGAGGGAAGACTCGCCAAGCAGCGAGACAATGTATATGCATTGCAGACGTAAGCGCTGAGGAAAGAAGGTGTTGCTTTTGTCAGTGCTGCCGGTAAAGCGGCTGTGTTGCTGTCGAGCCACGAGCTGGATCCGGCGAGCGAGCAAGCCCTCAAAGGAAAGGCTGGCCGCATCCGGCAGAGCACTTGTCGCAGGCGGATACTCTTGGCTCGCTGCAAATACCTCGTCTGAAGTTATCCATCGCTGATAGGTTGCAAAGCTACCTCCGGGCTCCAGTGTTCATAGGCAAAGCAAGATCCAGAGGCGGTTGTTGTCTTCTTGCTGACCAGCTTCTCGTCTGAACGACCGAGCGCGCCTCAACTTGACAGCCGCGAGCACAGCAGGTCAAATCTCGTCGGCTTNCGCTCGTCCGCTTGAGGCGCCTCACNCGGTTGTTCCTCATCGNGGACAGGTCACCACACCTGCCTAGAGGCCGCGGTCCCGGGATGTTCCCAATTAGAGCGTCTGAAGCGGCTGTTGTCTTCTTGTCGGCCANGNTTCTCGCCTCGACGAGTNAAGGCGCCTCCCACTGATACTCGTGAGCTTCTCCAAGATTTCCAGAATGGTCACGGGCAGTCCTTCTCTCGCAGCTAGTCGCATAGAAAAGGAGCTCCCCGTCGAATCAGCCAGTNTGCGAGTCTGGCCTCGAGCTANCTNCAGATCATCACAGCTTTCGCAAAGGGTCTGAACGNGCATGTCGATCTTCTTGCTTGGTCGTCAGAGCGTCATTGACGAGCGAGCAGGCCTCCAGATGATAGCGTGGGGCAACCACGACTAGCCAAATGTTGTCGACCAAGACTCTTCNTTCGCTGCATCTCCCTGCATAGANTACCCGTCCTCGAGCATGCTGATCTCTGAGTGCTATCAAGGATCCTCGCAAGACAGTGNCGGACTNNTATTGTCGTGCTGGNNGAGNNTGGCGCGCAAGGGAGAAAAAGCACAGACGTGNTAATTATCTCTGCTCGGGNNAGTTCGGTGATCTGCGCGCCTTGTCCGATTGATCACGCGCCAGCAGACCTGCAGATCATGGAATCGTCTAGCATCATAGCCTTCACGTCTCACCACAAGCTCGGCCAGTATCAGATGCCAGCTTCAAGCTGATGGCGGGTATAATGATCATGCCGACACCGTATGCCTTTGGCAATTCTCACGACAGTCTGGCGTATACCGTCCAGGCCTTGCGCTACTTGTCTCGTACTTATCGGCAATCATGTTTGATCCTTCAGTGTCATCTCTGCCATTTGATGTGCATGATGAGCATCAATGCATGCTTTTTGATTTCTCTGCGATAACTTCCGTCTTTGCAGTCGCTGCTCGATATGTCCCAGCCACGCCCTATCACCGTTTATTGGTCAGAAACGGGCAATCCAGACTCAGCCACCATCAGACCTTTCGCGCGAGTAAAGTGGAGACTGCAAGCTGACAGATCACGCTGTCATCATCGTCAAGCGGATGCATGCTAAGAAAATCTACAACATCGATCTGTTTCCTGGCGCATGAGATTCTCATTGATACATGTTCCTTTCTTCACGCACATCAAAGAGTAGCTCAACCTGAAGAATCTCCGCTACAAGCAATCAAGGTCTCTGATCTCTTCGATCCTCCCGATGGTACTTTGAAACCGAAAGGCACCAAGGATTTAGAACTTGTCATGTAACATTTCAGCAACAACTGAGCACCTTCATCGAGGAGAAAGGAATGCCCCAGGAAGTGACAGCAATGGTCGAGGCGAACAGTCAAATCTGAAGACTATCCCCTAGAGAATGTCAAGTGCACAGTAAAGATATGATGAGAGGTGACCACAAGCAGCAAGCCATCTGTCAGTCGTACACCTCGCCGTGTGATATATCAGACACTGTGCCAGGCCTGTCTTTGAGTCTTCAAAGCTAGTGGTGGCTTATTGCTTGCAATGATCTGAAGGAGCATATCACTTGGACGAGCGCATTCAATGCAGCGATGACCATCATGTCAACATTTCATACGCAACTCAGCAGCAGTAAACGATCCACTGCTGCCGACGTCCGCTCGAGCAATCAATGCATCAGTCGTCGGCTAGACACTATCGTGGGGACTATTGCTTTGTGCAACCGTCGCAAGATCCTGCCTCAGCCGTACTGCCGGCCACACAGGCAGCATCGAGCATTTTGACTGAGCTGGTATTGCGAGTGAAGATATTCCAGTGTGCTCTGAGACGCAATCTCATGGATGTCACTTGTTTTAGGGCGCAGGCTGACTGTCCGTTCCTTTGAACCATCGTAATTGGTGCAGGGAGTCTTGCGGCGATGCCTCAAACTGCAACTTGCGTGGCGTTATAGTGGTGGCGACTGGATGTCTTACCATTGAGTTGCAGCAATGCGACCAATTGAACAGTACGAGTGGCTTCGCTAAAGTCGCTGTGGTCAAGCTAATGTCCTGCCAACGCGCCTAAATAAATCACGCCAATCAGATACTGGGGTGATTAATAATTTTAACATGAATTACGCAATATCGTATTTTGGCAAGGCAAACTGGAGAAATCCCCTGGCATATTTTGCTCGCCAATGACAGAGCTGTGCTATCCTTTCTGATCGTCGATATAAATCATCAAGATCGATCGGCTCTCCGCCATACCTTCCCCTCGCAACTTCTCGCTCAGTCGTCCAGTCCGATCATGTATCGTCGAGTAACGCATACCTTGCAAAGTCCAATTGACACGACTGCCACGAGCTGCCAAGTCACGCCAAGTCACGTCGCCCATCTTCCTACACCGCGAGCTACTTTTATTACTGATACGCTAAGACATGGTCAGATTATGCATCACAACGCCGATAGTCAGAGAGCGTGAGACACTAGCGAGCAATCATCTCTTACTGGCGACTAGCTACGAGGCAACACGTCAGGCTGGAGAACTGCCAGCAAGACGATCTCATCTACTCCAGTGACAAGAGCAGCGATCAGAATGACAGACGCCGTCGCCTGCCAGTATATGCACCACATTTATCGCACATGCATGTCACATCGAGTCATCGTCGAGCAAGGTCACTCGACAGACATGAGCCACATCTGTCATACCCCAGCTAATGATCTCAACTCACTCAGCGGATGTCTGTCGTGCTTGCATCATACAACATCTGTGCCAGTGGCTCGTCAGACTGCTCGAATCGTCCGGAAGATGGCAACCTGGTCTATCGGCGCCCTACCAGCTTGGGCTTGTCTATCTCGGCAATGACTCTGACCAACTCGCATTGCCGGCACCATTCATGTCCCGCGATGCATTATGCACCGCTTACCAGATTTGGGCGGTCGTCATTGTACTCTCAATAGCTGTCCACATGTGTTGTCGTCCCAATTCGACATTGCTGAGCTGGCTGTCTTGCACTGCTGACTGCACATGATCAGACTGACTTCCGGCTAGACTGTGTCAAAGATGACACTAGATGCATCTATACTCTCACATTGATGGCTGTCAACCCTGGACTTGGGCTCTCGGCAATGACACTGTCTGATTCACACTCGATGTCAGATACACGCCAGATCCTCTACCAGCTCATATGCATCGGCGACTTGCAGCATGCTTTCTACGATTGTGACATTGTATGACCCGCTCACAGCGGCGATCATCTCAATCTGTCAGCCATCAAGCTGGCATCTCTGATTGCACCGACATTCTATTGCACAGTCATCGAGTCAGTGTGTCGAGCTATACATGGCATCATCAGACCAGGCGACTACTTGACTAGAGCACACATTGATGCGACATGATCACTGACGAAGAAGGCTTGAGATCGATGACAGCAGTCAAGCCAACCACTCGAGCTGGTACTTTACAGCTTGTCAGGCTATGCTCATCAGAACGTACTGCCACTTGCACAGTCGATCAGTTGTTATAGAGCAGAGACACTCTATGACAGTGAGCGACTATGCTGACCGCTTCCCAGTCGAGCTGACGATCTCAGACCCGTCATGGACTATGACCTGCGCCTGTGTCATGCTATAGCCAGCTCATCATCGGCTCAGACTCCATCTGGACTGCCCGAAAAGTCAATCTGGTCTATCGACTCCCCGCTGAGTGAGAGTTCAGCTACAAGCATCGACGCCGTCCAGCACCTACTTGACGCCCAGTGATGGTAACATGTATCTATCACTCTGCACTGTCACGATCTCATCATCCGTCTGTGCTATCGTGACTCAGGCCGAGTCAATGATCTCAGATGGATCACTCAGACTGACCTGGACAAGGACGAGCTATAAGAAGGACGAGCTATAAGAAGGACGAGCGTGGACAAGGACCAGACAAGGACGAGCCTGGACCGAGACGAGCTATAACCAGTAGACACAAACCCTAATCATCATCTCTTGCCAGTTTGACTCAGGCTGAGTCAATGATCTCAGATGCATCTCTCAGACTGACCTGGACAAGGAGATGACCTGGCGGGTAGTTGCCATGGCGACGGAGTGCGAGCATGTGACG